>NW_022986301.1:0-146859 GCF_902500255.1 Thalassophryne amazonica | reverse complement strand
ACTTAATGAGTGACAAACAGTACTCTTCATCAATCTGGCTCCAACTTTCTCTGATTGCTGTTGCCAGATCAGCTTTGCAGGTTGGAGCCTTGTCATAGACCATTTTCTTCAACTTCCACCAAAGATTTTCAATTGGATTAAGATCCGGACTATTTGCAGGCCATGACATTGACCCTATGTGTCTTTTTGCAAGGAATGTTTTCACAGTTTTTGCTCTATGGCAAGATGCATTATCATCTTGAAAAATGATATCATCCCCAAACATCCTTTCAATTGATGGGATAAGAAAAGTGTCCAAAATATCAACGTAAACGTGTAGAACGTTCTCCAGATTTTCTGAATCTTCTGATTATATTATGGACTGTAGATCATGGAATCCCTAAATTCCTTGCAACATAAATCTCATTGGAATGGCACCAAACAAAAGTTCCAGCATCATCACCTTGCCCAATGCAGATTCGAGATTCATCACTGAATATGACGTTCATCCAGTCATCCACAGTCCATAGGACAACAGTGTTTTAGCACTGTTGTCCTGTGCTGCTCCACAGCCTGTCCAGTGGATTTTTATTTTTATTTTTATTTTTTTTTGGCGCTGTTGTCGTGCGTTACCTGTGCTGCTCCACAGCCTGTCCAGTGGATTTTTATTTAGCGCTGTTGTCGTGCGTTACCTGTGCTGCTCCACAGCCTGTCTAGTGGATTTTTATTTTGTTTTAGCACTGTTGTCGTGCGTTGCCTGTGCTGCTCCACAGCCTGTCCAGTGGATTTTTATTTTTATTTTATTTTTTAGCACTGTTGTTGTGCGTTACCTGTGCTGCTCCACAGCCTGTCTAGTGGATTTTTATTTTGTTTTAGCACTGTTGTCGTGCGTTACCTGTGCTGCTCCACAGCCTGTCCAGTGGATTTTGATTTAGCACTGTTGTCGTGCGTTACCTGTGCTGCTCCACAGCCTGTCCAGTGGATTTTTATTTTGTTTTAGCACTGTTGTCGTGCGTTGCCTGTGCTGCTCCACAGCCTGTCCAGTGGATTTTTATTTTTATTTTATTTTTTAGCACTGTTGTCGCGCGTTACCTGTGCTGCTCCACAGCCTGTCTAGTGGATTTTTATTTTGTTTTAGCACTGTTGTCGTGCGTTGCCTGTGCTGCTCCACAGCCTGTCCTGTGGATTTTTATTTTTATTTTATTTTATTTTTTAGCACTGTTGTTGTGCGTTACCTGTGCTGCTCCACAGCCTGTCTAGTGGATTTTTATTTTATTTTAGCACTGTTGTCGTGCGTTACCTGTGCTGCTCCACAGCCTGTCTAGTGTCGGATTCCCTGTTTGGGAATCCGCTAGCTTAGCGTAGCTACTAGCTCTTAGCCGTTTTAGCATGGCGGCTTCTCCCGTCTCTCCCGTACTTTTCTGCTCTGGGTGTGAAATGTTTAGTTATTCCTCGGCCTCTTTTAGCAGTAACGGTACTTGTAATAAGTGCAGCTTATTCGTAGCTTTGGAGGCCAGGCTGGGCGAATTGGAGGCTCGGCTCCGCACCGTGGAAAATTCTACAGCTAGCCAGGCCTCTGTAGTCGGTGCGGACCAAGGTAGCTTAGCCGCCGTTAGTTCCCCCCTGGCAGACCCCGTGCAGTCGGGAAGGCAGGCTGACTGGGTGACTGTGAGGAGGAAGCGTAGCCCTAAACAGAAGCCCCGTGTACACCGTCAACCCGTTCACATCTCTAACCGTTTTTCCCCACTCGACGATACACTCGCCGAGGATCAAACTCTGGTTATTGGCGACTCTGTTTTGAGAAATGTGAAGTTAGCGACACCAGCAACCATTGTCAATTGTCTTCCGGGGGCCAGAGCAGGCGACATCGAAGGACATTTGAAATTGCTGGCTAAGGCTAAGCGTAAATTTGGTAAGATTGTAATTCACGTCGGCAGTAATGACACTCGGTTACGCCAATCGGAGGTCACTAAAATTAACATTGAATCGGTGTGTAACTTTGCAAAAACAATGTCGGACTCTGTTGTTTTCTCTGGGCCCCTCCCCAATCAGACCGGGAGTGACATGTTTAGCCGCATGTTCTCCTTGAATTGCTGGCTGTCTGAGTGGTGTCCAAAAAATGAGGTGGGCTTCATTGATAATTGGCAAAGCTTCTGGGGAAAACCTGGTCTTGTTAGGAGAGACGGCATCCATCCCACTTTAGAGGGAGCAGCTCTCATTTCTAGAAATCTGGCCAATTTTTTTTTGGGATCCTCCAAACTGTGACTGTCTAGCGTTGGGACCAGGAGGCAGAGCTGTGGTCTTATACACCTCTCTGCAGCTTCTCTCCCCCTGCCATCCCCCTATTACCCCATCCCCGTAGAGACGGTGCCTGCTCCCAGACCACCAATAACTAGCAAAAATCTATTTAAGCATAAAAATTCAAAAAGAAAAAATAATATAGCACCTTCAATTGCACCACAGACTAAAACAGTTAAATGTGGTCTATTAAACATTAGGTCTCTTTCTTCTAAGTCCCTGTTGGTAAATGATATAATAATTGATCAACGTATTGATTTATTCTGCCTAACAGAAACTTGGTTACAGCAGGATGAATATGTTAGTTTAAATGAGTCAACACCCCCGAGTCACACTAACTGTCAGAATGCTCGTAGCACGGGCCGGGGCGGAGGATTAGCAGCAATCTTCCATTCCAGCTTATTAATTAATCAAAAACCTAGACAGAGCTTTAATTCATTTGAAAGCTTGTCTCTTAGTCTTGTCCATCCAAATTGGAAGTCCCAAAAACCAGTTTTGTTATTATCTATCATCCACCTGGTCGTTACTGTGAGTTTCTCTGTGAATTTTCAGACCTTTTGTCTGACTTAGTGCTTAGCTCAGATAAGATAATTATAGTGGGCGATTTTAACATCCACACAGATGCTGAGAATGACAGCCTCAACACTGCATTTAATCTATTATTAGACTCTATCGGCTTTGCTCAAAAAGTAAATGAGTCCACCCACCACTTTAATCATATTTTAGATCTTGTTCTGACTTATGGTATGGAAATAGAAGACTTAACAGTATTCCCTGAAAACTCCCTGTTTAGATGCAGACTAACGAGCAGATCTGATATGATGCAGGTGTTAGTTTTGGGGATGAAAATGTACAGGGTGATTCCATAATTTCTTCCTCAGAATTGAGTGAGTCCATATTTTTTTCCCTCTGCTTGGTCTAAAAAAGTAACCGTTACTGACTGCCACAAATTTTTTTCCTCATTTCTTATGTTTGTTAAAGCCAGAAAGTTGCCATTTGAAATGACTTTAGTTTTGTGTCATGTCTGTGATCTGCTTTTTTTTCTACAAAATTAAACAACTGAATGAACATCCTCCGAGGCTGGTGATTCCATAATTTTTGCCAGGGGTTGTATATATTAGGGGGGGGGGGGGGGCGGGGGAAATCAATCCTAATTTCGATAATATCGATACCAACGCTGGTATTGATATTGAACGATCATCGTGTAAAAAGATCGATACTCAATTTTTTTTTTTTCCTCCCGCAAGCACTGACTGCTTCACACGCAGATTCATCAAAGTCTACTCTCTGTAAGAGCAGCGCTGCGCTGTGTCATACAACACTGAGTAGCGCGCCCTTTTATTGTGGTTTGTCAGCCCTCTACCTCAGGAGATTTTGTTTTAAGTTGTGTTGAGGGATATTTTTAAAACAAAAATGTTGATTGTCATAATAAAGTATTTTGTTGTCACGTACAATGTTTATCCTAGGTCTTTTGGATCCTTTGGATCTATGAAGCTTAAGTATGAAAAAGTATCGGTATCGGCGATACTGGGCCTGTATTTACTTGGTAGCAGATCAATACCAAAATTGCCAAACAGATTCATACAGAAATAGAGCTGTCTGGGAGCTCATTCGGCCATCTTGGATTATGTAGTTTGCGCAACCACTCAACATACATCACGTTGCCTTCCCTTCTATTGGCAATTGTCATGTCACATTGCTCAGCATTTGCATAAAAGAGACTTCTCATCTATTTTGAGCCCACCTACCTGTCAGCACAGTAACCACTCCTCTCTTGTCTAAAATGCCCACACTGAATGAAGATAAATGGCAGCTAGCTGGTCGTTTTGTCTCTGTCTTGTAGCTAATGTAAACAATGCTGTCAGACTGCCCTCTGCTGGACAACCTATGTAATGGCAACATTTCTAGTAGCCAAAGTGTTTTCTACATTGTTTATTCAGTACAATAAAAATACTCATATCGGTAGAAATAATGCCGATACTGATAAATTTGTGAACGGCTCATATCAGCCAATATGATATAACGGTTGTGCCCTAGACCTATGCTGCTGATATTTGAATGAACTAAACTGAAACACTACATAGCAGTGCATCAAACAACACATCACTGTTCCATTTACAATGGGAAACTGAAGGCACAATGTATGTCTGGGAAGTCAGGGCAGCAATTCAATTTATTTCTTTTGTATAGCACCAAATCACAACAAAGTTGCCTCAAGGAGCTTCACACAAGTAAGGTCTAACCTTACCAACCCCTAGAGCAAGCACACAGGCGACAGTGGTAAGGAAAAACACCCTCTGATGATTTGAGGAAGAAACTTCAAACAGACCAGACTCAAAGGGGTGAACTTGGGCCATGCTATCGACACAATTGACAAAACGAATATACAGGAAATTTTGGGCATCTATGCCGGTGCACAGGACAGGAGGCTTGCAGAAGAAGACACCACCCCCATCTCTGGATGGAGCCACACCTCAAAAAGAGGGAAAAAACAGAATCAGGCATCAGAAAAACAACAAGTACCGTATAATTTGTCAGCATTAAGCAACATGAAAAACAGAAGAAATACTAAGGTGATCGCTGGCCACTAGCCCTAAGCCTCAAAGAATCACATTACAACAAGCTGAAAAAGAAAAGAACAGGACACTCAATATAATGCACAAAACAGATCAAATAACAATGATGTGATTATGATTTAAAGAGATTCATTTTTGGAAACTACAAATATGGCATCATTTCATCCCTTCAGCTTCCAGGCTAATGAAAATACAGGACACTTGTCACGAGAGATGAGCTGTGCAATAGTCTGGCACCACCAATGCCATGACTTTGGTGGAAATGATGTCTGTGTTGGACTAAAAGAAGAGCCAAGAGCCAGACAAAAACCACTCACTCTGTTGACCAAATAGATGCCTCGTCCTCTTGAAGATGCTACTGGTTTAATTATCCATGAACCCTTTTCCTTTGCAAAACAATCTACGACAGAAAAGGGGAGGCAAAATTCAAAAAGATATACCAATTTGCATTCATTTATAATGCACGTGTACAGGATTGGCAGTGACTGCAAATATCTCATAAACAGGGGTCTGTTTAGTTTAAAAGCATCAGGTGGGGGGGGGGGGGGGTGTCTTACTACGGAATTCCTTGTACTCGGAAGGATGCACAAAGATCTGAGGAATGATATCGAAGTTTTTGAAGCCATGAGCCTTCTGCATTCGCTGGATGTTTTTGTAGAGTCGGTCTTTTCGTGTCACTTCGTATGACCTGGAAATGAGCACAGGAAAGTGTAGATGATACAACGCATCCAGAAAGTAGAGAAGCTTGAATCTTCGACTGGACTGGGTTGCTTGACGTGAGGACGTTTCGCTTCAAATCACAGAAGCTTCCTCAGCTAAAATTCTTGCTCTGGTAGTCTGACTTCTGTCTTGACTCTTGTAGAGAAGAATAAACCAGAAGCCAACAAAAGCTGGAGTTTTTAACCTAACCAGACCCCACCTACTGAGAGACTGACTGCTATAGGCTAGTGACTAAACAATAGCTCTAATTAGCACCTATTGTGCGCTAGTTAGCACTCTCCTAATGACAGGACGGAAGCCCTTTACCTTTGCCATGGAATCATTTAAAATCCAAAACATTATGCAAGTTTAAAATCATGTTACACTGAATGAGGTCTGTATAGCTTCCAGTTACCAACAGTCGTATCACATTCTGATGTATATCACATATGGAAACTTAATTAGCTTGAATCTAAAAAGCAGATCTGACTCTGCCACTATCCAGGAGAAATACAGCTTGTCCTTTTGAAATTATCGAAAGAAAAACATACCCTACTTATTGCAAAATTGCATTACATTATTTTATATATTTTTTAAGTCCTACAGTTCATTTGGAATAAGAATTTACATGGCCTTTTAGCCTCTAAGGAGACAGATGTTTGCAATAAAGACTTATTAAAGTTTGGTGATGCTAAGGCTGTGGTTGACACTAGTCTGGCTTTGATGATGGGTTACAAGAAGTCAAGAGCCACTGAAATTAAATTTTAAGAAGCGAATGAATTGTAACTGCTTAGAAAGAGTAACACTGAGGACTGTGTACACTCGTGAAACTGGATTAATGCAATGATGTCATTTTCTTTTTCTCAGGGTTTGACATCGACAGCATCAGCCAAGCCAAAAATTACAGACATACAGTTCCTTATTCTACACAACACAGAGGAACATAAACAGCATGTGTTGCTTTAAAAAAAGAATAATTGTTGAGGGTTTTGTTTTTTTAAGGATTTAAGACTAATCTGTTACATTTGCATGAGTGGAAAGTATTACCTCATGGAATCCGTGATTGGTCAGAATTCTTCATACCAAGCAGCTCTGTGTGTGCACAATCTTGAAGGCCATGTGGTACTGCTCTGTGCAAATGAAACACTGGGCTTTAATTACATGTATAGTAATCATAATAATGAATTAGTATTACTAAACTAACTGTAAATTATGATCAAATTTGCACAGCGCTATAAAATTGTAGCATACCTCCAAGACAGCAGATAGTCATTTTTTGAAATGATGGCTTCAGGAAAAAAACAGAAAAACCAGGATTGTCTTGCTTTGGCCACACCAGACAATACAAGGATGGTCCCTGAAAGACAAACAATGAGATGAGATCAGATAAGACTTTTGTAAGAAAACATCCTTCCACATGTTCATAATCAGAGAGCTAAAAAGTAGCCAAAAACAATCAGGAGAAATAAACAGCACACACAGGGGAAAAAAAAAAAAAAAAAATCACAGTAAATGAGTACTTGCAACACGTGACCACGGGTCATGTGACCTGCTCAAGCGCGACGTGTGTCGGCCATGTTAGCGGTGACTCGAATGCGGTAAATAAGTCTTCAACGTGTGATCAATCTTCAACGATCGGCGATGACAACACATAGTTTAACACTCTCCAGTGATGTTAGTCATCTGCAAGGTGAATATCGGGACAGGTACATCGAGAAACTTCGTCAGGGAGGCCTGGAAAACGATGTTTACCTTTTGCTGAGCGGTTTGTTTACTGACGTCATCAAGTGCAGCGCTGCGTGTCTTCCCAACCTCACACCGCACGATCTGTATCATTATGTGATTAACAATGTCTCAAGATACACTGGACAAGATCTGAAGGCCTACAAGAGTCTGGATGCCTGTCAGTACTTCGTGTCAGGATGGGTGACTAGCCTCAATCAGTGGATTCTACCAGCAGTTTCAGGTCGTCATCTCATCACAGTTTATTTACAAATTCATGAGAATTCAGTAAGGTATATCTGTTTATATGTTATATGTATATACATATATATTATTATATACATATGTTATATGTATATATGTTTCACTTTGATAAATTGATGTTTGTTAAGTACTTGTTACATAGCTGTACATCTCAATGTGGTTATATTTGCTGCAATTAGCATGACCTAATCCCATTCCTAATTCCTGACCTAACACCATAATTTTACATACAGGTCATCATGATCATGGGATAGGTACTATAAACTAAACTCTTGTCATGCTTATTTTAATTATTTATTTTAAAATAAACTTTGAACAAAACATTTCACCAAATATGATAATATTTTTAGAGCATGATCTGTATGAAAATGAAGCAAAATACTGTTTTAAGTTTTAAAAAATACAATAAATATTTACAGAATGTACTTGTTAAACATTTTATTACTAAAACAGTTTACAACTATTCATTTATTTCTATTTTCTTATGTACTTTGTTATCCATAAAAAAGTGGAACACATAAATTACACTAACATCAAGAATATGAAATAGGACACATACATGTACATGTGAGTTTTGGTTTTAAGTATATCTTATTGTTAAATCTGCAGGCTGTGAAGATCGAACAGGAGACGAGGCAACAGGCAAAGTCAAAGTTATGGTTTTCCCTCAGAGCAGGAAGGATCACCGCTTCACGGTTCAAGGATGCGGCACGAACCGACCCAGCAAACCCATCAAAGAGTTTGGTCAGGTTGATCTGTTACCCTGACAGTTTCAAGTTTTCAACAGCTGCCACACGGTATGTAATACTGCTATGCAGTACTGATGTGAAATTTATAACATTATGTATCATTGTTACTGAAAATATATTAAGTTCAGACATAAGCAATTTTTAAAGTATAAATGTTCAAACAGGCCTAATTGGATTTGTACATTCTTTTTAATAAACAGAATCCTGGCAAATATGGTAAGAAAAGTGCAAATGCTTTGAACAGCATTTGGTGTCAGTCTTAATGCAAAGCACAGGCTTTTAGAAAATATGGTGCTTTATACATACACAGTAAGTTTTGCATGGTGTTGTAGTCTTTATTTAGCTTAAGGTGTGATTTATTTTTTCATATGTGGTTTGCATTAAATGTGACCGTTTGTGCAATGCTTTATTGTCCCATTTGCAAAATTGGTCTCTATTTTGTTTACTTTCTTCTGTGTGCACTTTAGTATTACATTTTTAGTTTTCAGGTTTCATTTAAGCTTTTAGTTTTTTAAGTGTGGGTGTGTGATGAAACTGAACTAATATATGTCAGTGTGTGTTCCTTGCCTTTTGTGTTCTTCCTTATAATTTTGCATTAAATAATTTTTAAGTAAATTTATGCAAAATTGTTAAACATGCTTATAATTACTTTGGCAGGTATGGGTGTGAAAATGAAGACCGTGCCAGACAAGCGTATGCCACGTTCGCAAAAGCACAACACCTGGACTTCAAGGTCAGGGAATGCGGCTTGCACATTAACCCAGCCTTCCCATTTCTTGGGGCCTCTCCAGATGGCTTGGTGTCCTGTGCATGTTGTGGCGATGGACTGCTAGAAATCAAATGTCTTTTTGCAAGCAAGGATGCTGGCATCGTCACAGCTGCGCAGTCCAAAACCTTCTGCTTGAAGGGCACTGATGGAAGCTTGGAGCTCAGAAAAGACCAGTTATTATTATCAAGTGCAATCACAGCTATTTGTGATGGGCCGAGGATACTGCGACTTTGTGGTGTGGACAGAAAGTGCAGAATTCTGTATTGTTCGTGTTCAACCTGACTCTGCCTTTTTTTAATTCTGCACTTGAAAATGTCACATATTTTTACAAACTTGGCATTTTGCCTGAACTGTTAGGAAAGAAAATCACCTGTGCCCAAGTCACCAGCCATACAGTTGTGAACCAGGACAAGACTAGGTGTACATGGTGTTACTGCAAAGCAATTGTAAGAACACCAGACATGATATGTTGTCAGTCCAAGACCTGCACAATCAACCACTTTCATCTTAAGTGTTTAGGACTAAAAACAGTGCCCAAGCGAAAGTGGTTGTGTACAGACTGTCAAATAATTGACAATGCAAAAAAGAAGTCACAAAAGTCATAACCAAATTTCTGTAATTACAAACAATGCATCGTGACTGTTGCTTTATGGCCCAGTCACACGGCACTTAACGAAGGGTGACGAAGCCCTGACGAAACAAGAAATCTGGACTTTCGTTGACTGTCGTTGGCATCGTTTAACCTTCGCGCAGCTTCGTTCCTGCAGCTGGAGCTTCGTCAGGATTTTTAAACTGTTGAAAAATTTGAACGACAGAAATGCACTGTATTCTAGTATGATAAATTACCTGTAGTTCACAAGATATTGTGTATAGGTCTGTATATATATTTTGTATACATTCTTTGAAAATTTTATTTGATTATTTGAGTTTACTACCTTAAAAAGAGAATACTAATGTACAGCTACTCAGCACTTATACATATTGAAGGGATATCATATTATTTTCTTAAGTCTTAACACCTATAAACTTTGAAAACTAACATAAGCATGATAATAATATGAACAATACATTAACTTTAAATCATTTCAGGAAGATTAACTGAAAGCTAATCAAATGGAACCACAGATGGACAAGTGTTTGTTAAAGCACAAGCTACACGAACAATCTTGTCGAGAGTAGTAAATTCCTCATTGTCTGTGTTATGCAGGAGTGTAATAGGTACAGGACCCTGCAGCATTGTGTACTTCTGTCGTGCAACTCCGATTACTCGCTCCACGTGAATCCGTACTGAAGCCAACTTTCTAGTGTCCTCAAGTTCAACTGCTCCTAATTGTTTCTTACCCCTTGTGAATGCAGGAATTTCCACTTGAGCACAATAAAGACCAACTTGATCTTGAATTGTAAATCCTCTGTCAGCTAGCACTAGGTCACCAGGTAACAGTCTATCCAAAATCCACTGTTTGCTGTAATATGCTGGTCTGTTGCTCTTCCTCTCCAACCCTTGGAGATAAATGAAATAACTCCTTGAGGTGTTATCCCAATCAGGTATTTCATAGTGTTATGTGACTTGTATTGTGAATAGGTCTGGGCTTTAGCTCTAAGATCTTTTGGTTTGTCAATGAAGATCTCAAAGCAATCTATGATGCTAATGCACTTGGAGAAATGTTTTCTGAAGCACAATGGCAAAGATGTCCTTATCTCATCACGACCAGGCCAGATTACACTAAGTGGAACCAAATGATCATTTAGTAGTGTGACAACATTTCCAAAGATCCTTGATACAGTAGATGTATGAATGCCAAACAAGTAACCAACAAACTGCATGGTCAAGTTCAACCGCAGTCTCATGCATGTCAGCAAAAACTGCTGAAAAGCAGACATGGATTGTGTATCTTTGAGGGATCCTTTGATGACACTGAAGACAGCTAGCAGAACTGCAAAGTTTGGTAAGCCAGTTAGGCATCTCACTTTGTCATCATTAGTTCTCAGTGTGGCTTCTGACACAATGTCACTTGAATCTAACTTTGCCTTGAGGTTTATGTGTTCTGTTCGCATGTTCTGACAGTCTGTTTCAGTGGCATTAATGTCAGCAACTGTTAGATCTGTCTGACATGATGCACTTACCTGCATTACATGATCAGTCTGAGAAGAGACACCAGCAACAAGGTCCTCACTGTCAGCCACAATGTGCAGATCATCATTTAATTCTGTGACATCCCCCTCCTCTAGATGGTGCTGTGGCTCCTCATTGGAAGCGCCTGAATTTGACTGTGCCAGAAGAGCTTGGACAGCATGATGTCTACCCTCTGTTTCTCTTTTTTCTTTTCAGGGACTGGCGCTGATGGAACTTCTTAAGACTGGCTCTTTTTTTCTGTGGTGACTTTACGTGGCTGAATATAGCAGGCACAAAATCTGGTGACAGAGGATAGTCACTCTTGGCACCTGAAATTATGTGTCATATAAAAATCACAGTTGGGTAATGAATGATGATCACAACTTACATACTAAAATAAACTAAGTTGTCTGTTGTGTGGGCCTAATAATTATGACAAAATGACAGTATAGCAACTGACATAAGCATTATAATTGATAAGTCATAATGTAATGATAAGCAGTGCTAAAATACACTGCATGTTCAAATGAAAAAGTTTCACTGGGATAAAAGTGTCAAAATTGTGTTTTTTTTTTTTTTTTAAGCTCAAATATTGTTAGACAAAACACCTGTGAATTTGTGATAATTCTTACCAGAAATTACGTGTTCACTGCACAAGCATGTGTACTGATTAGGCTGCCAATTCTATTTACTGCTGCTATCCACTGCTTTCTACGTTCAACATTACTTGGAAACCTGTACATCGATAAGTTAGGCTTCTGTCCTTGATAATTACTGCAACCAACTGCACAACAGTATGACGGCATGGTTATAAAAGTGCTGAGATCGCGTGTACTGCTGTTTATTTTGGAGTCACTGCCAAAATGGATAACGTCTTCGCGCACGCAAATCCGTGACGTCACGCACAGATCCTTAATAATGTCACAGAGATGCACTCTTAGATTAGGTTCACTATCCAAAATGTTAAGAAACTCTTAGATGAACTAAATGAGCCTACAAGGATATCTTACTTAATGATCAGAGAATGCATTCTAATACTCACTCACTCATCTTCAACCGCTTACTCCAATTAAGGGTCATGGGGGGGCTGGAGCCTATCTCAGCACTCACAGGGCGTGAGGTGGGGTACACCCTGGACAGGACGCCAGTCTGTCACAGGTCCACATAAAGACAAACAAACACATTCACACCTGAACACATAACTAAGGACAACTTAAAGTTTCCAATCCACCGAACTTGTATGTCTTTGGATGGGGGAGGACGCCGGAGCACCCGGAGGGAACCCACGCAAACACGGGAAGAACATGCAAACTCCACAAAGAAAGGCCACAGGTGGGAATCGGGACCATTACCTTCTTGCTGTGAGACAACAGTGCTAACCACCAAGCTGCCCTGCATTCTGATACTGTTTATTTCATCTGAGCAGAAAGAAGTGAACCACACACACAGTTTCAGGAGGCACAACACAGATGCAAAACCCACATTACGTGCTAACAAACACACTGTTAAACTGCTGAGACTATCTGATAGAACCAGACACAGCCTGCTTATCAGGAGCTAAAAATAAGATAAGATTACATGTTGAAGGAGAAGAACACAGTTGGACACGGCAGTCTTGATAAGGCATGCAAACGGCTGCTGCCCTGAGTTTTAGTATCCAGGTATGCCAACAAATATCTTTTCAACTACGATGGCTTGATGCACCCCACTGAATAAGGTCTGCTGGTAATATTTAAACTGCTGAGCAGCCCGCTGCTTGTTTTGACTACAAACCACCTTCAATTCAACCTTGGACAGAAGGCTAAATTATTGGCATCCTTTCCACAGGGTTGTGTGAAGTTGTGACCATCAGCCTAGTTCAAAAATAATGAAGCCAAAGTGTGACATAACCATCAAAATTTAAAAGTGGTCTTTTTTGTGAAATGTTATCATTTTAGGTATGGTTATATATCAGAGTTTCAATATTTCTATTGGTCTCGGTTCAGTCATTGCTAGAAATTATGAGTGCATATATACTATAATGTGCTAGAGCGTAATGCTTGCGACAACAGTTGGAGGTATCTTCTATAGTCTGCAGAAGCCTGAAACAAAGAAATTCTGTCCATTAGTTCCTGGTATTATTGAACAAGTAATATAATTATTCTATTGAAGCAGAGTAGGAGATATAGCTAAGGTTTTGACACAAATAAATCAAGGACTTGTTCTCAGCGTTGCACTTGCGACAGTTTTACCTTGCTTTAGAAACATAATGTTTTTTCCTAAGAAATTACATTTCTACCTTTACAAAAATGTATTACTGTGTGTTAGTATGAAGCACAAACAAACAAACTGGCAAAATACAAGGTTATTTCTTTAACATTCAACTTTAATTGATAATGCTAAATATCAATATCACACAAAATTGGTGAAAAAAAGTGCTATTTTTGGGGTAAATTTCGTGCATATCTCTGGAACCGTGCGGAATTTTTCCATGAAATTTTCAGTACCTGTCAAAGAGTCTATAGACAACTCACAGATAAATGTGGATAGTGCTAAATACAATAATGGCTTGTCCACGACAAATACAATGCAAATCAGCAGTTAGGCTTCATTATTTTTGAACTAGGCCCATCTTATTTAAATTTTATAATGCAACCACTGGGAAACAATCAGAAAATAGGGTCAAGAGGTCCCAAAGTCATTTGGACTGAAGGTCAAAAAAACTGAGTAGGTAGGTGGGATGTAGAATCAAGGAGAAACTTACTGAGCATTTTTCTGCTATTAGTTGAGGAGTGTGCAAAAAATATCAGAGATGAGAAGGGGGGAGATTTGTACAATTTGAGGAAGGGGGGTTGTTTTGTTTTTGTCTGTAGGCAGTCTCACAATGACTCTGAACAGTTTTTGGTCGCCCTTCTGGGGGCCTCAGTGATTCAATCAGAAGGTCAACTTACCACCACCAGACAGTGATCCAAAGAACTAAATTGCAGAATCATTAATTAAAAGGTTTTTGAGAATATCACTCGATGGTGATTTTTAACCCTCTTTTGGAGAGCCCTTAACATGATTCAAGGACAATCATATTTCTTGCCTGTAGGCAGCCTCCCAAAGAATCTTTATGCACAGTTAGAGAAAAAGTTCATTCATTCATTCCCTGAACCCACTTGTTCAAATTCAGGGTCACGGAGAGGCTGGAGTTTATCCCAGTGGACGTTGTGCGAGAGGAACATCACACACTGGATATGCGGACAGTCTATTGCAAGCCGAACACACAAATAGAAAAACATTTACACTCCCACTTACACTGTCGGTCTATTTAGAGTGACCAGTTCACCTGACCTGCATGTCTTTAGAAGTGAGACAGAGCCGACGCACCAGGAAGGAACTATGACAGTGTGATCAATAATGTTGATTGTGTAAATACGTCAATTTACATAGCATGCATCTGGCAATTCCTAGTTGAGGTCAGCTGTTTCCCGGTGCAGTTTTTAAGATGCTCTACAACTAGGAAGCCAGCTGCTCACAGGAGGCATCGGAAAAGCCCTACTGCTGACTTTAACGACAAGAGTTGAGCTGGAGGGCAGAAGATGTGTAGTAACTGGCCATCACTGCTGATCCATCAAATGGAAGTCTCTGTGGTTCAGGGTCAAAATGGCTGTGGAAAATTGATGCCACCTGATGACATCTGCTCTAAAAGCTAGTTATAAGTACCAGTAGGTGACTAAATATCTGTGTATTCAGATCTATTTAATAGTGGCTATAATATGAAAAATCTGTAGGGGATTGAGTCATTAATTTATCCATGTACTGGTTACAGGTTATATCTCTAGGCCTATCTAAAACATAGGATTATTTGGATTACACAAAATTCTTTCCTTTATTTTTAAAGATATGTTTGGTTCTGTGCCTAAAATTCAGCAGTGCATAGAATTTTGAAAAGGACTATTTACCATACATCTGTGCATATTCATATAGAGGATGCAATTTTGGAGGGACAGCTATCCTGATCATCTTGGCAAAATATGACAAGTGCCTCTGGTTAATTTTCATATTAAATGGTTAATCTGTTTGGAGCCATCCACCATATGGTCCATGTAGCAACAGTACCACTATTTGCCCTGAGCCATACGAGGTCTGTGAGAAAAGAAACGGACCTTTTTATTTATTTTTTTTTAACTATATGGATTTGAATCACGTGCAATTACGTCAGCCAAGCTTGAACCCTCGTGCGCATGCGTGAGTTTTTTCACGCCTGTCGGTTGCGTCATTCGCCTGTGGGCAGGCTTTGAGTGAGCACTGGTCCACCCCTCCCGTCGGAATTCCTTTGTCTGACAACTTGTTGAGAGACTGGCGCTTTGCTTCATCAAAATTTTTTCAGAAACTGTGAGGCAGATCCAAGTGGACACCATTCGAGAAATTCAGATGGTTTTCGGTGAAAATTTTAAGGGCTGATGAGAGATTATGGAGTGTTACTGTCGCTTTAAGGACTGCCCACGGAGTCGGACGGCGCGCCGCGCCCCAAGCCGCCGTCGTCAGCCTGTTTCGAGCTGAAAACTTCCAAATTTAAGCCTCTGTTGACCCAGGACATTGTGAGAGAACAGAGAAGTTTCAGAAGAGGTCGGGATCAGCAGTTTATCTGGACATTCCACTGTTAAAGGAGATTTTGTAGTGAAAGACGTGCGGACGGATTCGCGCGTCGGGTATAACCGGCGCCACGAGGGGGCGACGCCCCCTCATGTCATCAACCTCGCCCCCTCGGATGTTAGAGTTATCAAAAAAATGAAAAAGAAAGAAAAAGAAATACTGGAAAATATAGCAAAATATTGGTTATTCACTAATATCACGTATTTAACAAATAAACCAAATTAATTAACTAAAGTAATTCATTTTAAAACAAACATATGGCGTGCGTCTGTGTTCAAGGGATTTGATAGGTTGAGGGTTGCGCTTGTCAGTGCGGCAGAGGGCGGTGCATTTCCAACGCGTCGTAATGTCAGACGCGTCACTTCAGAAGCGGCAAGGGGAGATTGCTACGTCACACTCTGGCTGTTTCCACAACCTGAATAAAGTTCAGCGATCACCGTCTTGAATTTGCGTCGCCTGAACCACAAAAAAAACTTTTAGAAAACAGCAGTAGAACGATTCTCCCATCACCCTGCTGGGAGAAGCTTTTTTCAGCTACTTTTCGGAGTGACACCGACCGAGGGAGGACTGACGTCTTGGTGGGATATCGATCGAACCGCAACAGCGGCCGACCCACACGGAGAAGCCGGCCTTCAGGCATCATCACTGGGCAGAGCGAGGCAGTCAGCCGGGGGGATGGAGCAGACCTACTCAGTCCGAAATCTCCCACTTTTTGGATATATGCGAAGTCCCAGTTTGCCCAACGGAGTTGAGTTCTGCAGCTTTACTGAGGTGAGAATAATGTAAAAATAAAACGTGACGTTTACTGAACTGTGAAGGTTTAATGATTGGCTAACGTTAACTTAGCCTTTTAGGACAGTTGATCTGAGTGAACACTTTTAATTTGTAAATGGTTCAGTCTTTTTTATTTTTACCAAATAAAGCTACAGCTTTTTTCAGACACCACAAAAGCTCAGCTTTAAATAACTTATTTTTTCGGGCGTTTTTTTCCCATCGGTTTTGTTGCCGTCCCCCCCCCTTTTTTTTTATGTATAAACTGTTTAGTGTTTCTTTATATTTAAAGAAATATTTTTATTTGTCCCAATCAGGAACATTTGCTGTGCAGACAACCAAACTTCCATTGATGAGCTGAACACCGCAAAGTCCAGTCGAAAGAAAACATCTCTGCTCTTCAGCAACACCACCAGAGTTAAAAACTGCAGAAGAGACCTTCATCTGGTCCCGAGAATCCAGCAGAACATCACCTGCTTCTAAATAAAAGGCTCTTTCAACAGCAACTATTTTATTATTTTTAAAAAAGCTGTTTCATTTTATATACTCAACAAAAATATAAACGCAACACTTTTGGTTTTGCTCCCATTTTGTATGAGATGAACTCAAAGATCTAAAACTTTTTCCACATACACAATATCACCATTTCCCTCAAATATTGTTCACAAACCAGTCTAAATCTGTGATAGTGAGCACTTCTCCTTTGCTGAGATAATCCATCCCACCTCACAGGTGTGCCATATCAAGATGCTGATTAGACACCATGATTAGTGCACAGGTGTGCCTTAGACTATCCACAATAAAAGGCCACTCTGAAAGGTGCAGTTTTGTTTTATTGGGGGGGATACCAGTCAGTATCTGGTGTGACCACCATTTGCCTCATGCAGTGCAACACATCTCCTTCGCATCATCCGTGAAGAGAACACCTCTCCAACGTGCCAAACGCCAGCGAATGTGAGCATTTGCCCACTCAAGTCGGTTACGACGACGAACTGGAGTCAGGTCGAGACCCCGATGAGGACGACTAGCATGCAGATGAGCTTCCCTGAGACGGTTTCTGACAGTTTGTGCAGAAATTCTTTGGTTATGCAAACCGATTGTTTCAGCAGCTGTCCGAGTGGCTGGTCTCAGATGATCTTGGAGGTGAACATGCAGGATGTGGAGGTCCTGGGCTGGTGTGGTTACACGTGGTCTGCGGTTGTGAGGCTGGTTGGATGTACTGCCAAATTCTCTGAAATGACTTTGGAGACGGCTTATGGTAGAGACATGAACATTCAATACACGAGCAACAGCTCTGGTTGACATTCCTGCTGTCAGCATGCCAATTGCACGCTCCCTCAAATCTTGCGACATCTGTGGCATTGTGCTGTGTGATAAAACTGCACCTTTCAGGGTGGCCTTTTATTGTGGGCAGTCTAAGGCACACCTGTGCACTAATCATGGTGTCTAATCAGCATCTTGGTATGGCACATCTGTGAGGTGGGATGGATTATCTCAGCAAAGGAGAAGTGCTCACTATCACAGATTTAGACTGGTTTGTGAACAATATTTGAGAGAAATGGTGATATTGTGTATGTGGAAAAAGTTTTAGATCTTTGAGTTCATCTCATACAAAATGGGAGCAAAACCAAAGTGTTTCATTTATATTTTTGAGTGTATTTTAACAATAAATGAACGGATCATTAAAAATGTCCACGAATCAAAGTCAAAAGACATTTGCACAAGTAGAAGCTCTCCACTTATTGGGCCTCATGTATCAAAGTTGCGCACTTGTGGCATAAATTTACAGTGTAAATTTTAAGTACACCAAAGTTGCCGTGACATGTATCAAGCAGTGCGCACCTGCCCATTTCCAGTGTACGCCTGACGAGACCTTGATAAATGCGGCGGGTGGAAACGATCGTAATTATAATAAACACACCCATAAATATTCAGACTCCGCTTCAGACACACCCTCATTTTACGACATGGAAGCCAGGAAGACGGCAAAGAAAAAGACCTTCACCAATCACGACGCGTGCCAATAGAGCGCCAAGCGGCCGTCGTATTAATTATTTGTAGTATAATCAAAAAAAGTGTTACAGTGGTCCCTCGTTTATCGCGGGAGTTACGTTCTAAAACTAGCCCGTAAGACGCGACATAGTCAGCGTCATTTTTTACAATTATTATAGATGTTTTAAGGCTGTAAAACCCCTGTAAAACCACTTTATACACTTTCACAATCAGGCATGAACATTTTCTCACTTTTCTCTCGTGTGTAAACACTCTCAAAGTTCAGACCTTAGTAGAAAAATAAGACCAAACTGTTTTCAGGCCCAAACATTTGTTTGAGAAATAAAAATAGAATGTTTTCCTATAAATAATTATGATGGCTTTTAGAACTAACGAATTTAATTTTAACGATCAACATACAAGGTTGGACACATAAGAAATTATTAATAGTGACTGACCAGTATGTCACAGATCGCGCCTCTGCGTCCTGGCGCCGCGCCTTTTTCCACTCCCACCTTGCTGTAGCAGGTGTCTGTTTCCGAGTGACAAACACAGTTATGAGTAGTTGTTGGCGCTCTTTTTTCCTCTGGGCGAGAAGATTCTTATAAACAGACACACAGAACACCGTAAAAAAAAAAAAAGCATGCACAATTGGACTAAATACTCCGCGACACTACGAGGCTGCGAAAGGTGAACCACGTTATAGCGAGGGACCACTGTATTCTCTTTTCACATGTCAATAATTCCTGACGTGGATATTTGCTCGCTCAATTAATATGACACGCCTAATTTGTCAGATTTCTTTATTTTAAAATGTATTTCTTTATTTATGTTATTGTGACAAACGAATGGAGACGACAAAACCTGATTGCAGCACGGGCGAATTAAGGGAATGACAACACTACAGTTGTTATTATCAATTTCATAGTCTAAAACGATCACACCACATAAAGTTAAGCTCAGCGCTGCTCTGGCTCCAAGCTCTGGAGAAAAAGGCGAGCAGCGCTTTCTTTGCAGTCAGCGCTGTGGCCACGGATCGTGCTCGATAGACTAGCAATCCCGCAAAAGTTGGATTTATATTCATTATTATGTGGTATAATCAGGAAAGTGTTAATTTATGTAACATATGCATTTATTTGTATAATGGCACTGTTTATCATGTTGATCATCTTCATTTCTATGTGGATTCCAGCGCTGGTTCATTTTGGTGTATAATTTACACCACCTCTCGACCTGGTGTATATTTTTAGCGCACCGTACGCCAACGACCACATTGATAAATGCCAAGTAGCGCAGCCGTTTTGACATACACCCCATATACGCTCAAATATCGCCGTACGCACATTGATACATGAGGCCCATTGTGCTCAAATTCATATTTTAGAAATGATTCTGTCCTGATAACATTAAAGGCAATTACATATTTTGATGAAATTACAAGTTTAAATGACTATTAAAAAATTCATCATGAGGTTTATGTCACAGAAATCCTACTTTACAATCACACTGCAGTCATTGTTAAATTATTTCCTTTTGCATTTATAATAAACATTTGTATTTATTTAGTGTTTGTTTTTCTGGTTGAAATGAGATATAAATAACCTACCAGACTTAAAAAAAAATATACAAGTTTCCATGTTATTTTATTTGTCTAAAAATAAATGTCTGAGGTTCCTTATGTTAAACAAGAAATTATCTAATATGAAATAACAGGTGGTTTTAATTTACAGATAAAATGTTTCTAAAGAACCATTTACGAGTATTGATTTATTTAGCTAATTTAATTACAAGTGTTCTAAACGTTTTAACAGTAATCAGAAATTTTGAGGTAACAACAACAACAAAAAAAAACATTTCCAATGATTTTTCTTCAGAAAACTGCTCTCTAAATGAGCAGTCCTGTCACACGTTAATGTTTTGTACAGATCAGTGGTTTCTGCACCAATCGGATTGGTCCAATCCATTTTGTACAGATCAGTGGTTTCTGCCACGAGTCTTCCATGTTTTGGCCCGACGCGTCGTTCCTATTGGACAACACGAAGGTACGTCACAGCTCAGAGTGTCGAAAGTTGGTGCACCTCATCTCGACAGAACACCGACTCTGTGAGGTATGCAGCAGATCACTTGACCGAGGGTCTATACATTCAAATAATAATTACAAAATACTGTCATCACTCTTCACTCTTACTCAGTCAGTCTCTTACAACGGTGCAGCCTAAATACACAAGCTTTCCAGGAGCGCACCCAATTCATTACACACGCTCAGAGGCACGTCTCGTCCAGTGCGCACTTTTTTGGGGGGGGCGACCCCGCCCCCTGTGATAAACTCATCGCCCCCTTAATATTTTTTTCCTGGCGCCGGGCCTGGCGTCGGGACACAGCCGCTCATCGCGCGGCGCCACATGAAAACGCCTCCGTGTTGATAACCATTCGTAAGATTTAGGCGGCTTTCGATGGCTTTCAGTCGAGTGAGTATCCGAGAAATTGTTTAACAGCTGGCCTGTTCAAACTTGTCCTGTAAGGCTTCCAACGGAGGTGTTTTGCTGTGGCGCCGCGCCATGAGCAGCTGGGTGCCGACGCGCGAATCCGTCCACACGTGTTTCATTACAAAATCTCCTTTAACAGTGGAATGTCCAGATAAACTGCTGATCCCGACCTCTTCTGAAACTTCTCTGTTCTCTCACGACGTCCTGCATCAACAGAGGCTTAAATTTGGAAGTTTTCAGCTTGAAACAGGCTGACGACGGCGGCTCGGGGCGCGGCACGCCATCCGGCTCCGTGGGCAGTCCTTAAAGTGACAGTAACACTCCATAATCTCTCATCAGCTCTCTTAAAAATTTCACCGAAAACTGTCTGAATTTCTCGAATGGTGTCCACTCGGATCTGCCTCACAGTTTCTGAAAAAAGTTTGATAAAGCAAAGTGCCAGTCTGTCAGCAAGTTGTCACACAAAGGAATTCCGACGGGAGGGGTGGACCAGTGCTCACTCAAAGCCTGCCCACAGGCGAATGACGCAACCGACAGGCGTGAAAAAACTCACGCATGCGCACGAGGGTTCAAGCTTGTCTGATGTAATCGCACGTGATTCAAATCCATATAGTTTTTGAAAAAAATTAAAAGGTCCATTTCTTTTCTCACAGACCTCGTATACCTTGTGCTGTAAACAGAGTATGCCTAGTAATGCTAGCTGTAATTGATCAGCCCATGTACCACGGCTGTTGTTGCAAATGTATCCCCTATTCTCTCTCTCTCTTTGACTATGTGTCTATAAAGTTTCTGTAAACTTGAGGAAAATACATGACAAGGAGGAAAAACTTGTTTATATTTTTTGTGGAAATTGCTGCCTGATTGGTTGAAAAGAACATATCACACTCACTCTCCATCAGAAACAGGCCTGGTGTGTATTGGAAGTGTTGTGAAATACTATTACTACTAGACTTCTTGCATATTTAGAGTAAAGTGTTAAATTCTTTTCAAAATGTAAATCATGGCTTTGTAGTGAAGCAGCAGTAAGGACTCTGTTTGGTGCACTGGCATCATGCTTATGAAGCAAAGTAGAGAGAACATGTGCACCTCCAACATCCCCATCATCCTGCCGTCTGCTGTGGGCTCAAATGTCTACATAATTTCCCAAATACTGTCTACACATTTCGGTGGTCAACTTTCTGGTCAACCTGCTGGGAACCTGGTCTGACACCTCGAGTGGTGGACCAGCTTGAGCCTACCCAGTGGGCAGTCTCTGCTATTACCTTTTGAAGTGGCTACGGGTACGTACATCTGTATCTTCTGTGGGACTGCTAAAGGTACGGACCGAGGTTCACTGAAGATACGGACAATGTACGGATGAGTTTTGAAGCCTTGCTGGACCTTTATCGGCATATGGTACGTTACGGACATATCTGCGCATTCTGATTGGTCGGTAAGACACCCTCCATATCTTTAGAACAGTCTCTATACCCGGAAGTGAACATTTGCGAACATCAAACAAACATTCACAGAATGTTTGTTTACTGTTCAGCAAGTTTGGAACGTTCATGTAATGTTCGTGATGTTTGTCTAATGTTTGCATGGAAGCGAAAATTTGCGAACATCAACTCACAGAATGAAAGACTCGTTAGCAGACTTTTAATGAGCCTTTCACTGGATTCAGGTGTGTTGGAGCAGGGAGACAACTAAGAGTGTCAGGAAGGTGGCTCTCGAGGACCGAACTTGGCCACCCCTGCTCTAAATAAAAGTGTGTATATATATATATATTCTAAAATTCTGTAAATTTCATATTACAGGAAAACATTAAATATCATTTACTGCCTACAGAAAGTTAATGTTGGACTCCATTTAAATTATGTGTGCAAACATAGGTAGAATGAACAATAGGAAATAATTTAAACACTCTGGTTATCATGGTAACCAATGATTTATTCAGGCCTACTGAGTATATAATTTCAAGATTACTGTGATAAACTGACAGAGCTAACTCAGAAACATGTCTTGGGGCAACATGCATAAACATGCACTCTGTTAATTGGAATATTATTTTTTGCAAAATAATTTACGTCACTATAGACTGTGATTGTCAGGTACCAAAAATATGTTTTTATGGAAACAGATTGCAATGGCAGCTTATTATCCAGATGTCCCACAGACCTGAGTTACATACATTTTGCCAAATTTTATAAAAGCATAAAAGCATTTATGCATTTTTGTAAATAAGGAAAAATACATTAAAGGTATTAAAAATACCTTTTTAATTAAAATAATGTTTTCAACATGCATGAGCAGCAAGCATTGACATTTAAATAAAACAGCTCACAGACAAATAATATTTTTATTTAATATATTTAAAATATATTTTTATTTTTTACATTTACCATTTACTGGTCACTTCACAATGTGCAATTCAAACATTATCAGACATGTTTTTAAACAAACATGCTGAACATGAGATGAATATAGAATCCACACGTTACAGTGGTAGAAATCAACTAGATTTCACATTTCCAGAATGAACATTTGTCCAGGGTTTAGTGTTTCGCTCAGGCCTCATTTGAGGATGCCTTCATGTCACAGTCGAACAGTGTTTCGTATGAATTGTTACCATACGAGGTCTGTCCGTAAAGTATAGGTCCTTTTTATTTTTTTCAAAAACTATATAGATTTCATTCATATGTTTTTACGTCAGACATGCTTGAACCCTCGTGCGCATGCGTGAGTTTTTCCACGCCTGTCGGTGACGTCATTCGCCTGTGAGCACTCCTTGTGGGAGGAGTCGTCCAGCCCCTCGTCGGAATTCCTTTGTCTGAGAAGTTGCTGAGAGACTGGCGCTTTGTTTGATCAAAATTTTTTCTAAACCTGTGAGACACATCGAAGTGGACATGGTTCGAAAAATTAAGCTGGTCTTCAGTGAAAATTTTAACAGCTGATGAGAGATTTTGAGGTAATTCTGTCGCTTTAAGGACTTTTCACGGTGCGAGACGTCGCGCAGCGCTCTCAGGCAGCGTCATCAGCCTGTTTCAAGCTTAAAACCTCCACATTTCAGGCTCTGTTGATCCAGGACGTCGTGAGAGAACAGAGAAGTTTCAGAAGAAGTCGGTTTCAGCATTTTATCCGGATATTCCACTGTTAAAGGAGATTTTTTTAATGAAAGACGTGCGGGCGGATTGCAGCGTCTGCTCGCAGCCGCCGCGACGCTCCGCCACAGGAAAAACACCTCTGTTGGAAGCCTTGAGGACAAGTTGGAACATGTCCAGCTGATAAACAATTTCTCATATACTCACTCCACTGAAAGCCATCAAAAGCCAACTGGATTTTAACAAATGGTTATCAACACGGAGGTGTTTTTCCTGTGCCGCCGCGCCGGCTGCGTCCCGACGCGCGGACCCGTCCACACGTCTTTCATTAAAAAAAATCTCCTTTAACAGTGGAATATCCGGATAAAATGCTGAAACCGACTTCTTCTGAAACGTCTCTGTTCTCTCACGACGTCCTGGATCAATAGAGCCTGAAATGTGGAGGTTTTAAGCTTGAAACAGGCTGATGACGCTGCCTGAGAGCGCTGCACGACGTCTCGCACCGTGAAAAGTCCTTAAAGCGACAGAATCACCTCAAAATCTCTCATCAGCTATTAAAATTTTCACTGAAAACCAGCTTAATTTTTAGAACCATGTCCACTTCGATGTGTCTCACAGGTTTAGAAAAAATTTTGATCAAACAAAGCGCCAGTCTCTCAGCAACTTCTCAGACAAAGGAATTCCGACGAGGGGCTGGACGACTCCTCCCACAAGGAGTGCTCACAGGCGAATGACGTCACCGACAGGCGTGGAAAAACTCACGCATGCGCACGAGGGTTCAAGCATGTCTGACGTAAAAACATATGAATGAAATCCATATAGTTTTTGAAAAAAATAAAAAGGACCTATACTTTACGGACAGCCCTCGTATGCTTTCTGATTCCTTTATTTAGGCTGCTTAATTCATGTTTGCAGTGATATTATGATTATCCAGGGTAAAACATGTACATTGTACACAATATAATTGTAACACCTGGATACAATCATTTCTGTATGTAAAATGCAACATTATCATTCTGGTAAAAAAAAAAAGAAAGAAAAAAAAAAGCATCAGTGATCATTGTGTCCAATTTCCTGTAATAACATTATACGAGGGCTGTCCGTATAGGTCCTTTTTATTTTTTTCAAAAACTATATGGATTTCATTCATATGTCTTTACGTCAGACATGCTTGAACCCTCGTGCGCATGCATGAGTTTTTCCACACCTGTCGGTGACGTCATTCGCCTGTGAGCACTCCTTGTGGGAGGAGTCGTCCAGCCCCTCGTCGGAATTCCTTTGTCTGAGAAGTTGCTGAGAGACTGGCGCTTTGTTTGATCAAAATTTTTTCTAAACCTGTGAGACACATCGAAGTGGACATGGTTCGAAAAATTAAGCTGGTTTTCAGTGAAAATTTTAACAGCTGATGAGAGATTTTGAGGTGATTCTGTCGCTTTAAGGACTTTTCATGGTGCGAGACGTCGCGCAGCGCTCTCAGGCAGCGTCAGCCTGTTTCAAGCTTAAAACCTCCACATTTCAGGCTCTGTTGATCCAGGACGTCGTGAGAGAACAGAGAAGTTTCAGAAGAAGTCGGTTTCAGCATTTTATCCGGATATTCCACTGTTAAAGGAGATTTTTTTAATTAAAGACGTGCGGGTGGATTGCAGCGTCGGCTCGCAGCCGCCGCGACGCTCCGTCACAGGAAAAACACCTCTGCTGGAAGCCTTAAGGACAAGTTGGAACATCTCCAGCTGATAAACAATTTCTCATATACTCACTCCACTGAAAGCCATCAAAAGCCAACTGGATTTTAACAAATGGTTATCAACACGGAGGTGTTTTTCCTGTGCCGCTGCGCCGCGTCGGCTGCGTCCCGACGCGCGGACCCGTCCGCACGTCTTTCATTAAAAAAAATCTCCTTTAACAGTGGAATATCCGGATAAAATGCTGAAACCGACTTCTTCTGAAACGTCTCTGTTCTCTCACGACGTCCTGGATCAACAGAGCCTGAAATGTGGAGGTTTTAAGCTTGAAACAGGCTGATGACGCCGCCTGAGAGCGCTGCGCGACGTCTCGCACCGTGAAAAGTCCTTAAAGCAACAGAATCACCTCAAAATCTCTCATCAGCTGTTAAAATTTTCACTGAAAACCAGCTTAATTTTTCGAACCATGTCCACTTCGATGTGTCTCACAGGTTTAGAAAAAATTTTGATCAAACAAAGCACCAGTCTCTCAGCAACTTCTCAGACAAAGGAATTCCAACGAGGGGCTGGACGACTCCTCCCACAAGGAGTGTTCACAGGCGAATGACGTCACCGACAGGCGTGGAAAAACTCACGCATGCGCACGAGGGTTCAAGCATGTCTGACGTAAAAACATATGAATGAAATCCATATAGTTTTTGAAAAAAATAAAAAGGATCTATACTTTACGGACAGCCCTCGTACATTCAAGTATTGCCAATCAAGTTAAGAATTTTTTTAGCATGAGTGTTTGGTTCCTTCGTGGTTACAGATAAAGGCAGAGGTGCTCAAATGCTCTCACAAAACTGCTGCTACTGAAGTAAGAACAGGAGCATCGGCGGTGGTACCATGTTGTTGTACCATGGTGAGGACAGGAAGAGAAATGGTGTTGGGGTCATTTTAAAGGAAGAGTATGTTAAAGGTGTGTTGGAGGTTAAGCGAGTGTCTGACAGGGTGATGAGTGTGAAGTTGGAAACTGAAGGGGTGATGATGAATATCATCAGTGCATATGCCCCACAGGTAGGTTGTGAGATGAAGGAGAAAGAAGATTTCTGGAGTGTGTTAGATGAGGTGGTGGAGAGTCTGCCCAAGCATGAAAGAGTGGTGATAGGAGTGGACTTCAATGGGCATGTTGGTGAAGGGAACAGAGGTGATGAGTAAGTAATGGGTAGATATGGTATCAAGGATAGGAATGGGGAAGGACAGATGGTAGTTGATTTTGCAAAAAGGATGGAAGTGGCTGTGGTGAATACCTACTTTAAGAAAAGGGAGGAGCACAGGGTAACATATAAGAGTGGAGGAAGGTGTACACAGGTGGACTACATTCTTTATAGGAGATGCAAGCTAAAAGAAATCAGAGACTGTAAAGTGGTGGCAGGAGAGAGTGTTGCTAGACAGCATAGGATGGTTGTTTGTAGGATGACTTTAGAGGTAAAGAAGAAGAATAGAGTGAGAGCTCAACAAAGGATCAGATGGTGGAAGCTGAAGGAGGAAGACTGTTGTGTGAAATTTAGCGAGCAGGTGAGAGAAGCACTGGTTAGAAGGGAAGCAATTTTGGACAACTGAAAAAGTACTACAGATGTGGTGAGGGAGACAGCTAGGACAATACTGGGTATGACATCTGTACAGTGGAAGGAAGACAAGGAGACTTGATGGTGGAATGAAGAGGTCCAGGAAAGCATAAGGAGAAAGAGGTTGGCAAAAAAGTTTTGGGATAGTCGGAGAGATGAAGAAAGTAGACAGGAGTACAAGGAGATGCGGCGGCGTAAGGCGAAAAGAAAAGTGGCTAAAGCAAAGGAAAAGGCATATTGCGAGCTGTACAAGAAGTTGAATAGTAAGGAAGGAGAAAAGGACTTGTACCGATTGGCCAGACAAAGGGACAGAGCTAGAAAGGATGTGCAGCAGGTTAGGGTGGTAAAAGATGCACATGGTAATGTGCTGACAAGTGAGGAGTGTGTGCTGAGAAGGTGGAGGGAATATTTTGAAGAGCTGATGAATAAAGAAAATGAGCGAGAGAAAAGGCTGGATGATGTGGTGAGAGTAAATCAGGAAGTACAAGAGATCAGCAAGGAAGAAGTGAGGGCTGCTATGAAGAGGATGAAGAGTGGAAAGGCAGTTGGTCCAGATGACATTCCAGTGGAGGCATGGAAATGTCTAGGAGTAGAGTTTCTAACCAGATTGTTTAATAAAATCTTGGAAAGTGAGAGGATGCCTGCGTAGTGGAGACAAAATGTGCTGGTCCCTATTTTCAAGAACAAGGGTGATGTGCAGAGCTGCAGTAACTACTGAGGCATAAAGCTGATCAGCCACAGCATGAAGTTATGGGAAAGAGTAGTAGAAGCTAGGCTTAGAAAACAGGTGAAGATCTGTGAGCAGCAATATGGTTTCATGCCGAGAAAGAGCACTACAGATGCAATGTTTGCTCTGAGAATACTGTTGGAGAAGTACAGAGAAGGACAGAAAGAGTTACATTGTGTATTTGTGGACCTAAAAAAGCTTATGATAGGGTGCCAAGAGAAGAGATGTGGTATTGTATGAGGAAGTCTGGAGTGGCAGAGAAGTATGTTAGGGTAGTGCAGGACATGTACAAGAATAGTGTGACAGCGGTGAGATGTGCAGTTGGAATGACAGACTCATTCAAGGTGGAGGTGGGATTACACCAAGGATCAGCGCTGAGTCCTTTCTTGTTTGCAGTGGTGATGGACAGGTTGACGGATGAGATCAGACAGGAGTCCCCATGGACTATGATGTTTGCAGATGACATTGTGATCTGTAGTGAGAGTAGCGAGCAAGTTGAGTCTAGTCTGGAGAGGTGGAGATATGCTTTGGAGAGAAGGGGAATGAAAGTGAATGGGAGGGAGCCCAGTGGAATAGTGTAGTTACAAGGAGCAGAAGTGGTGAAAGTAGATGAGTTTAAATATTTGGGGTCAACTGTTCAAAGTAATGGAGAGTGTAGTAAAGAGGTGAAGAAGAGAGTGCAGGCAGGGTGGAATGGGTGGAGAAAGGTGGCAGGAGTGATTTGTGACCGAAGAATATCAGCAAGAGTGAAGGGGAAAGTTTTCAAAACAGTAGTGAGACCAGCCATGTTGTACGGCTTAGAGACGGTGGCAATAACAAAAAGACAGGAGGCAGAGCTGGAGGTGGCAGAGCTGAAGATGTTGAGATTCTCTTTGGGAGTGACAAGAATGAATAAGATTAGGAATGAACATATCAGAGGGACAGCTCAGGTGGGACGGTTTGGAGACAAAGTCAGAGAGGCGAGATTAAGATGGTTTGGACATGTGTAGAGGAGGGACCCAGGGTATATAGGGAGGAGGATTGCTGTTGATGGAGCCACCAGGCAGGAGGCCAAAGAGGAGGTTCATGGATGTGCTGAGAGAGGACATGCAGGTGGTTGGTGTGACAGAGGAAGATACATAGGACAGGGTGAGATGGAAACGACTGATCTGCTGTGGCGACCCCTAACGGGAACAGCCAAAAGACAAAGAAGAAGAAGAAGAAGAAGAAGAATATGCTTGCTGCTTCACAGTTGCTTGCAGTTCTCCCCACCAGCCAGTTGGTGGCAGTAGTGCACCGAGTTGGGTTAAAACCCGCTATTTAACCAAAGAGAAGACGACAACGTAGCTGAGTAATAACAATGAACTCCGTTCTCTCTTGGCAAATAAAAGTTTGTGTTCTACAAGTTAATTCGCCTGTTCAGTCTCCATATTATGATTAAGAGACCACTGTCTGTCTTTGTTGTACCTGCCCTTTGACAGAGGGGGGCTGAACTGTCCTAACCCACTTTGTACTATTGGGCAGCTCAGTTGAGAACATTGATGTTTTACTTTACAGAAGAGGAGACACCTTTATGGAAGAAAATGGAGGAACTGCACCTACATCTATCCTTTCCTACATTTCTGTACTCAGCAAATGTTAAGAGTCTGAAAAATAATACAAAGAATCCTATTGCGAAAAATATGATTGTGGTATGGCAAAAGGTTAAAAACTATTTGAGCGAAACGTCCCCTCTCTCTGTCTTCAGCCCAGTATGGGGAATTTTTTTTTTCCTCCAGCAAGATCAGATGGGGGATTTAAGCTTTGGGCTATGAGACAACTGAGAAAAATTGGAGATCTTTATGATAAAAAGAAAACATTGATGACATTTGAAGAAATAGCTGGCAGGTTTAATATACCTCGTAATCACTTCTTTAAATACCTACAATTGAGAAGCTTTATTATAAAACAGAAAAAACAATCACTGAATATCCCTGCATTGTCTGTGTTGGAGGAATTAATGTGTATGGATTGCCTGGCAAAGGGTTGTATTTCCAGAATATACAAATGTCTTATGGATGGGAGCAATGAGACATCTGGGGATCGGCTGGAGGCATGGAGACAGGACCTGAATGAAAATATATCAATTGATGATTGGAAGGAAGCTTGTAAAAAAAAAAAAAAAAAAAAATCACAATTAAGAACTACTAACACTCGTTTGAAATTGCTGCAGTATAATTGGCTGATGCGTACTTATATTACTCCTGAAAAGCTCAATAGATTTAACAAAGACATACCTGATATTTGTCCTAAATGTGAAAAAGGTACATTTTTCCATTGTATCTGGCAATGTACAAAAATACAAAAATTCTGGCATGAGGTAAAGGAGGCCATTCAAAATATTTTACATATCCGGATACCTCTATCACCTCGGCTGTTCATTTTGGGATTATACCCAGAGAAATTTAAAATCAAACAGCAACAAAAATTATTTGTAAATTTAGGTTTGCTTCTGGCAAAACGAGTGATTGCTCTTTACTGGAAAAATATTAGAAGACTTAGAATAAGTAGATGGTTATCGGAATTATCTGCAACTCTTCCTTTAGAAAAAATAACTTTTACAATTAAACACCAACTAAACAAATTCCATCAAATTTGGGATCCCTTTATTAACTACATGGCAAGGACAGATTTGGCAGAGGTGATGGGGGTGCCTGGGACAAATGATTAGCCCTCTGCAGTTCCCAAATGGTATGCATATAATATTGTAATTATTATTACTTTTCTTTCTCTTTCAATGTGTATATGGACTAAACTAAGACCGACTGTAAGCCTGAAATATCATCCCCAAAACTGATCTGGGATAAGAAGGATTTGTTTGTTGTTTGTACATGTTTGTTCAAGACATGTGATTCATTTTTGTGTTTATTATAAAATTAAATAAAAATAATGTTGGGAAAAAAAAAAAAAGAGACTACTGAGCAGAAGAGGAGACTAATGCTCGAGGCTCGTCGACTGGGATTTATCACAGAGAAGGCCGCCGCTACCACGAGTTAGCAGTTAGCAGTTAGCTTCAAATGGCGGGGCTTTTGTGCCGTGATCATGACGCTGTGACTATCAAAAGACACTTTAAGGTAACAGAACCTGATGTGAGGACAAACTTGTTTTAGCCAGAAATGACAGAATCTGCTTGAAGCTCGATTATGCCAGACATGGAATAATGGAAACCAAACCAACACATTTTTGACTAGCACGGAGCTAATGTTAGACACAGAGAGGCACGGGCCTAATTAATATTTTGTGCATGTTTTATATATTCTGGTATTAAACCAAGTGTGGGCATCTCACATCCATGGAAATATAGACTTGGAATGGACGTGCGCGCCTCAATCTATTAGTGTCGCTCAGGACAGGAAGGAGCCATTACTAAGGGTGGAAATGTGCCGATCATCAATAATAAACTGACCGCTTTTTTTGCACTAGCATCGCTATTTCTTAACGGATTTTAATAAATCGGTTTGTTTTAAAGCCCTTTGAAAGCTCTTTCCAATGAACCTATGCATGTGTGAATGAAAAAAAAAACTTATGTAAAATGCAGAAATTTGGGGAAATTATGACAATCTGCTGCTTTTCTTGCTTTATTATCACTATTTGTTAACAGATTTTAATAAAAGTAGGCTTGTTTTAAAGCCCTTTAATTGCTCTAATGAACCCATACATGCTGGGAAAAAAAAATGTCTTATGTAAAGTGTGGAAATTTTGGGGAATATATGCCATTCCTGTGATGTTTTTTTTTCCTGTCATAATTCTTGATGGATTTTTATAAATGAAGCCTTGTAAGTTGTATTCAAGCTGATTAAAAGCTCTAATGAACCCATACATGCCTGGATAAACAATCCCTATGTATTAAAATATAAATCTGAAGTATGCCTTGCCATTGTGCTCATTTACCTTGCTGCTTTTTCCACTGTAATATTGCTAGTCTTTTAATGACAACAATATATATATGATTTTTACTAACATTTTATTCCAAGTAGATAAAGCCATTCAGAATTTGACTTTTGACCCTCAGTCAGTGTAAAAGGTTTCTCCTCCACCCCCTCCAACCACACTGTTAAAATTTAAATGCCGCCTGTGACCAACATGTACATATCATATTAAACACTGCAAGTATATATATATACATAAATATATTTAAACATTTTTGTTTCCGTATTTGTATGCATGTGAACACAGCTTAATGAAAAGAACTTATGGCGTTGAGTTATAGTCTCAGTATATCGATATTAAATTGTGACATAACGACTTTAAAGTAGACATTTATTTTACATAATTACATTAAGGCTCTTGTACAGTTCATTTTAGTATTGGAGAATGTTTTTTGTAGTTGGTGCAGTTGATAGTGAAGCACTGGCTGCCTTTTTCCCCCTCATTTCGCTTCTGTTTAACAGGTGCCTTAACTGGCTCAAGGCGCTCTCTCCACCCTTAGTAATGGCCGCCATGCAGCACGCCACTAGTCACGTGACGTCCATTCCAAGTCTATATTTCCATGCTCACTGTTGTGAAAGTGTAGGAACACGGACCCACAACAGGGGGCGCAATGAACGGACAATGGAGAAGGTATATAACAAGGTTTACTATTGTGAAACGAGCACAATAAATACAACAATCACAATTTGGGGTCGAATCCGCTGGTGTCGTGTGGGCAGGCTCGAAGGTAGGAGACGTCCGTCTCAGTCGAACCGGAACCACCCAGATCTCCTCTGCCACCGAACCCTGGAAATACTGGAACCGCCAAGTCCCGAATTCCCAGGTGGCCACTGCCTCCGCTCGTCGGATCCGGTACTGCTGGCGGGAGAGAGCAACAACACACAGGTGTGGATGCGACCGCACCCAGTAACGGAGAGGGGAGAAGCCGCCTCCACCTCTTGTCAAAGTACAGCAGGAAGGTGAGTACTTATCCAAGCAATGAAGCTATCAGTAGTCAACAGTCCTGAAAAGGTTTAACAAGTTTAGCTGGTTGTTCAGAATATAAATGCAGAGAATATTACCTCAGTCTTAGGCGATATCTCGGCACTGAGGTGGAGAGGCCGTCCTCCTGATATACCTCTGTGCTGGGTGGAACAGCTGTGTCTGGTGATGGGTGACAGCTGTCACCCAGGCTACTCCCATAAGGCGGCAGCGCCCTCTGGTGCCTGGAGCCCGCACTCCAGGCAGGGCGCCCTCTGGTGGTGGTGGGCCAGCAGTACCTCCTCTTCAGCGGCCCACACAACACTCACATCCAAGGACATGCAGGATGTGTGAATTGGAAACTTTATAATTGTCCAGGTCTCAATTGTAAAAGAGGTCTTGATCTCAATGAGAAAAACTTGGTTAAATAAAGGCTAAATTTAAAATGTACATAACTTTTTATGACTAAAATATATACTCTCTTTTATTAGGTGTTGCCGCAATTGAAGTTTAAGTAATGTCAGTGCCTAGAAAGAGACTTTATGAAGATAAGATTGTGATAATATTTTTGGATTAATGCTTGTTTTCCCCCCAACAGCAACCATGCGCTGCCATAACAGTTGTTGAATCAGTGAATCCTCCATCCGACCAGTCGGTTGAGTGCGTGCCTGCAGTTGATTCACAACATCCCGATCCTTATCCAGATGTTTGTACTATAATGGTTAAATTTGATTGTACAGTGTCTTGTGCCAGTAGATTCTAAAATTCACATTCAGCAAGCAAAATATTCAAACATTTCTGGCGAGAAATATTCTTTGGGATATAATTTGAAAATAGAGCAAAATCTGTCAGTAATGAAGTTGTATGTGCTAACTTTCCTTCTTTAAAGAAATCATTTACAGGCCCTGTTACTTAATAAACATGTTTATTTACTGCTGATATAAAGTTTCAGAATTTCTTATATAAAAAATTCTGTGTCCCTTGCATAATGTTTCATTTGCATAGTGTGTGCATACTGACTATGGTACCATACCCTTAAAACATAAGGGCTTCTATGCTGTACTACTGAGGTTTACCACCTTATCTGGGGTGGAAAAACTGACCTGTCCCAACAAAAAATAAATAATTTTTGGAGATTCTTTTGGTGGGTAAATAGACCTGAGAAAGCACCAGAATGCATTTGAGATTTCACATTTTTCTGGGAGACAACCACCAGACCCCACCAGGGCCTGGCCAAGAACTTCTGAAGAATGGCCAGCTAAACCAGAAGCGTGGGCTTGAACCAATTACAAGCAGTGCCTGGAAGTAATGGACCTTCCAGTAAAGTCACTCGAAGAAGTGAGTTAATGTATTTTGTTTGTTAGATCCTCTTCACTTCAATAATGTTTTGCCGTTTTATTTTTTACACAGTACATTATGAAACATGCTGTATTTATGGAAGCTAGTAACTAAAGGGCCTTTCACATTGCATGCTTTATACGCGTCAGGCAACGCCTCCCAATGCGTCGTCAGTCGCACTGTGTCAACGCCTTCCTACACCCCTGACGCGCCACATGCGGCGGGGGGTGGGGTGGGTGGAGGTGGAGATTTTCACTTTGATTTTTTTCCAGAGGAAAGCTGAATGATCATGTTGTGTGTGTGTCAATGAACCACAAAAAAGCTTTAATATAGCAATCTGATTTCACAATCAAATTAATTTTGGGGTAAAAAAAAAAAAAAACATTTGCAAGGATTTTTCTTCAGAAAACTGCTCTGTATAAATGAGGAGTCCTGTGATACGTTTCTGTTTTGTAGAGATCAGTGGTTTCTGCCACGAGTCTTCCATGTTTGGACTCGACACATTTCTATTGGACAGTGCGAAGCTTTATCACAGTTCAGAGCGCCGAAAGTTGGATTGGGTTGAACTTTGAACGTCAGCCTGTCGACAAGCAGGAATGCGCACGCTCCCGGAAGAAGCGTTTGTTTTGCTTGGCTTTTGACGCAACACTTCTTACGCCTGTAAAAAGCAAGGCGTTTCATTGAAAATAATGCTTTTTAGACCGATTTGTGATGCCTCTGAGGCTTCCAAAGCATGCGGTGTGAAAGGCCCTTTCCACAAATAGCAGTGGGCACACAGGATTAATCATTTCTGTCTGATCTGCTTTCACCAGTGTGGTATACCCCGCTGATAACTAACTTGAGAAAATTCTGCGAGCAAAATCAACAGCTTGTTAAAATATAGGGCCTGTCCAATAAGATGTTGAGTTGAATACCAGTTGTGACCATGCCGCTCAAATTATACAGTATCTGAACAGTAAAATATATATAATTGCTTATGACTAACAAAGGAAATTTTCAACTTGCAGCTCAAGAGTGCTAATGACAGACTTGATGGCGGGGACAAGGGAACCAGGCACCAGAGGAATGCCCTAATCAATACCTTAACTGCATTCCTGGAATGGAAAAAGGGAAGGTTATGACAACAAGCATTGTCAGGGGCGGCTTGAACGCTACGGCTCCTGTTTATCTTTGGCAATCAGGACAAGTCAGGAACCGTCAAAGGCAGCCTTGCCAGGGACGTGCCACAAATTTACAGAGTTGTCATGGCGGCTGCAATAAATATCACATCAATGTTCCAAAAAATGCCAACTTTAAAAAATTTCGAGTCTCACCCACCAAAAAGTTTCCTTTTGTCGAGTCATTCTCACATGTAAAATTGTTTGCCAATCAGAAATTATTTAGAGGTGGCTCAAGGTCACCAAACATTGAAAATCTAACTGCGACAATCGACATCGGTGCAATAACTGGAATGTCATATCTTTGCCACTTTTAGAACTATTAGATCACTACTTTTCAGATGTGTACAGTTTATTTTGGTAATTTAGAAATTATAGCAGCAGATTGGGTGCTCTCGATGTTTACTGCAGTGACTACAGGTCCAAACTTGGCTCCAAACCCAATTTGTGCAGAAGCTGGGTTTCATAGTCAGTCAGCCTATGATATTGGTCAGTTAGACAATTTATTTACATGTCATATTTGCAATACTCTGTTTACTTACTTTTTATTTTGCCTTTATGGCTTTGTTTAATATTTTTTGGTACTTTGTTGATAACTGTATTTTGCAAGTGCTTACAGATTAATCAAATGTTGAAAAAAAAAAAAACTCTGTTAGGGCCGTTTTTATCATTTCTGTATAATTAGTGCAATGAAAATACTTATATGAATACTGAAAATCAGCTGCTGGTTAAAGGTATGTAATATGTTACTGTGATGCTTTCATATGAATATATTAATGTTTCTATTGTTTAGAGAGACCAAAACTGGCGAGTGTCCATACAGTGCTATAGTTTTCTTTCACTTCCCAGTCTTCCAGGTTTAACTGGCAAACCAGGTTTTACCATTTCTTTGCTATTTTTGTAGGAGAATGGCACGACCCATCAATTTCTAAATTACCAAAGGAAATTGTACACAAATGAAAAGTAGTGATCAGGGCTGTGAAAACTCCACGGATCTGCGGGATTCCGCGGATTTCATTGTGGGCGGGGTGGGTGGGGGGTGTTAGTGTTGTACTCTTTAATCGTGATCGTTAGAGTTTTTAAAATGCTTATTGCAAAGCGTTCTTTTTTTTTAACGACATCATGCAAGTTTTATAAGTCCGGACACTGATCTGTGTGTTAGATACAAATCAGTTTCCTCGGATCCGCGGAGTTTCGAGGAGAATAAAAGCCACTCAAAGCGTGGCTGTTACGACAGTTGTCGTAAAGCGGGGCTGGCTGGTTGCTGCGGTGACACTGTTTGGCTCCTGTGCAAAGCTTAGCTAAAAGTAGCTTTCAAGTTTTTAAAAGAAGAACTTTGCAGCATGTCTGTGTCACGGAGCGACATCAGACAGAGCGAAGATGGCGAGAAAGACGGTTTGAAAAAAAGTGTGATAAGGACAAGAATCCATGGAATTGTTGCTGGCTTCATCAACACACCTGAAAGATAAACGGGGAAAGCAAACTGGTAAGAATTTTTTTTCTCTCTCTGGAAAATAAACGTGCTGTTCAAACAGAATTTCAGAAAGACCTCCAGGTGGACACCATTTGGAAAATTCAGATGGCTTTCAGGGACAATTTTATGAGGATTACACAGATTAAGGAGTGCTCCAGCCGGTTTAAAGACCGCCCACAGCTGCTGAGAGCACGCCGCGCTCCGATCGACAGGCTGAATCAACCAGATCATTTCCAACATGAAGGCTTTGTTAATCCGGGACATCGTCTGACTTACACAAAAATGGCAGAAGATGTGGACATCAGTACTTTTTTGGCACATTCCACTGTTACAGGAGTTTTTTTCATGGAAAGAGAAGCGGAGGGATGCGCCACGGAGCCGCTCATGGCGCGGCACAAAACCACCTCCATGTTGTTCTCACAGGACGGCTTTGAGATGGCTTTCGGTGGCTTTTCAGTCGTGTAACTATCCGAGAAATTGTGGATGAGCCTGGACATGCCAGAACATGTCCTGTGAGGCTTCATCACGGCATTGCCTTGCGCCACCGCCGCGACACGCAGAATTCCTCCGCACGTCTGTCTCAATGTGCCGAAAAAGTGCTGATGTCCATGTCTTCCGCAATTCCTGTGCTAGTCAGACGATGTCCCGGATAAAACACAGCGTCCAGTTTGGAAATGAACGGCACATTCCACTGTTACAGGAGTTTTTGTCATGGAAAGAGGAGCGGAGGAATTCTGCGCGTCACGGCGGCGCCGCATGGCGCAAAGCAACACCGTAATGAAACCTCACAGGACATGTTCTGGCATGTTCAGGCTCATCCACAATTTCTCGGACAGTCACACGACTGAAAAGCCACCAAAAGCCGTCTGAAAGCCATCTCAAAGCCGTCCTGTGAGACCAACACGGAGGTGGTTTTGTTCCGTGGCGCATCCCTCCGCTTCTCTTTCCATGAAAAAAAACTCCTGTAACAGTGGAATGTGCCGAAAAAGTACTGATGTCCACATCTCCTGCCATTTTTGTGTAAGTCAGACGACGTCCCGGATTAACAAAGCCTTCACTTTGGAAATGATCTGGTTGATTCAGCCTGTCGATCGGCACTCTCAGCAGCTGTGGGCAGTCTTTAAACCGGCTGGAGCACTCCTTAATCTGTGTAATCCTCATAAAATCGTCCCTGAAAGCCATCTGAATTTTCCGAATGGTGTCCACCTGGAGGTCTCTCACAGTTTCTGGAAAAAATTGATGCAGAAAAGCTCCAAATCATTCAGACATTTTATTCACAATAAAAATCCAACAAGAGGGGTGGACCACTGCTCACCCAAAGCCTGCTCACAGGCGAATGACGCAACCGACAGGCGTGAAAAAACTCACGCATGCGCACGAAGGTTCAAGCTTGGCTGATGCAATCACACGTGATTCAAATCCATATGGTTTTTGAAAAAAATAAAAAGGTCGGATACTTTTCTAACAGACCTCATAAATTAGTTTATATTAATGTAGACTTTTTTTCATGGGGGAAAAAAAAGACATTGTGGCTTTGAGTGGATTTTCAGGAATTTACACAAGAATGTGTGGCTTTTTATTATAAGGTGTTTCATTGATATTTTACCCTGATTTTTAAAATATTCTACAAGCTTTAGCTGTGGTTTTTGAAATATTTTAACAGTCTTTTCAGTCTTCATGAATTTCATGTAGTTTAATTGTTCTGAGTTAATGCATAATTTGGTTTACAATTAAAAGGAAAATCATACCAGGTCCTACTTCCACATCATATTCTGTTATTTCAACATGATCACTGACGGTTCAAATGAAAGGTTGAATCTAGGATCATTTAAATATGCACTAAGTTGTTTTTTTTTAGATTTGTTCTTCAAGGAGATGTTGAAAATGTATCAGTAGATGAAAATTTAATTTGGTTTCTGGGGCCCCCACAAGGCCCTAGACCCAGGCTCCTCGGGGGGGCAGACCCCCTGCGAATTTTCCTTGGATTGATCTAATAGTTCTAACAGTGGCAGAGATATGACATTTCAAATATTGCACCAATGCCGATTGTCGCAGGTAGATTTTCAATGTTAGGTGACCTTGAGCTTTAAATAATTTCTGATTGGCAAACAATTTTACATGTGAAAATGACTCACCAAAAGGAAACTTTTTGGTGGGTGAGACTCAAAATTTTTTAAAGTTGGCTTTTTTTGGGACACCCTAATGGACAGTACTACCATCATTTCTACAATTGTGCCATAATCCAAAGATGTCCTATCCAAGCAGAAGTATAGACAGGACCATCCTGAACTTCTTCCTGACCCAGATTACAGGTTTGAGAAACTAACAATCTTGCAAATCTGTCTTTTTGGGGGGGTGACAGCCAGTCACAGTAGAGAGGCACCGTGACGTCTGGTCTCTCTCTGGCTGCTAATGCAACATGGAAGAATCCGCTCCAAAACAGCTTAATTTCTGTGTAAATCTAACATGTCTATCATATATTATGTAAAAGCTACTGAAAAACACTTTGAAAATGGAAAACGCTGTTTTCCCAACCTGATAACACAAGACATCTCGTGGACATCAGTGTGCACACCCATCCTGCAGTCAAAGGTAACTTCCACGTTTTTCAGAAGTTCATGCATGTGCACACGCATGTCCTCCTTTAGATGCCATTAAAATGTTACAGTTTATCCTACAACAGCAATATAAAGATACAGAGGTGAATATATCAGTGATACACGGATAACACAATAAAGGGCACGCACACATTATATATATATACGAGGTCTGTCAATAAAGTACAGGTCCTTTTTATTTTTTTCAAAAACTATATGGATTTCATTCATATGTTTTTACGTCAGACATGCTTGAACCCTCGTGCGCATGCGTGAGTTTTTCCACGTCTGTCGGTGACGTCATTCGCCTGTGAGCACTCCTTGTGGGAGGAGTCGTCCAGCCCCTCGTCGGAATTCCTTTGTCTGAGATGTTGCTGAGAGACTGGCGCTTTGTTTGATCAAAGTTTTTTCTAAACCTGTGAGACACATCGAAGTGGACACGGTTCAAAAAATTAAGCTGGTTTTCGATGAAAATTTTAACAGCTGATGAGAGATTTTGAGGTGATACTGTCGCTTTAAGGACTTCCAACACAGCGGGACGTTGCGCAGCACTCTCAGGCACCATCATCAGCCTGTTTCAAGCTGAAAACCTCCACATTTCAGGCTCTATTGATCCAGGACGTCGTGAGAGAACAGAGAAGTTTCAGAAGAAGTCGGTTTCAGCATTTTATCCGGATATTCCACTGTTAAAGGAGATTTTTTAATGAAAGATGTGCGGGCGGATTGCAGCGTCGGCTTGCAGCCGCCGCGACGCTCCGCCACAGGAAAAACACCTCTGTTGGAAGCCTTAAGGACAAGTTGGAACATGTCCAGCTGTTAAACAATTTCTCATATACTCACTCCACTGAAAGCCATCAAAAGCCACCTGGATTTTACAAATGTTAACACGGAGGTGTTTTTCCTGTGCCGCCGCACCGCGCCGGCTGCGTCCCGACGCGCGGACCCGTCCGCACGTCTTTGATTAAAAAAAAAATCTCCTTTAACAGTGGAATATCCGGATAAAATACTGAAACCGACTTCTTCTGAAACTTCTCTGTTCTCTCACGATGTCCTGGATCAATAGAGCCTGAAATGTGGAGGTTTTCAGCTTGAAACAGGCTGACGATGGCGCCTGGGACCGCTGCGCGACGTCCCGCTGTGTTGGAAGTCCTTAAAGCGACAGTATCACCTCAAAATCTCTTATCAGCTGTTAAAATTTTCAGCGAAAACCAGCTTAATTTTTTGAACCGTGTCCACTTCAATGTGTCTCGCAGGTTTAGAAAAAATTTTGATCACACAAAGCGCCAGTCTCTCAGCAATTTCTCAGACAAAGGAATTCCGACGAGGGGCTGGACGACTCCTCCCACAAGGAGTGCTCACAGGCGAATGACATCATCGACAGGCGTAGAAAAACTCACGCATGCGCACGAGGGTTCAAGCATGTCTGATGTAAAAACATATGAATGAAATCCATATAGTTTTTGAAAAAAATAAAAAGGACCTATACTTTATTGACAGCCCTCGTATATACACTCAACAAAAATATAAACGCAACACTTTTGGTTTTGCTCCAGTATCATCCAGTATCACTGTATCCACAGTATCACCATTTCCATCAAATATTGTTCACAAACCAGTCTAAATCTGTGATAGTGAGCACTTCTCCTTTGCTGAGATAATCCATCCCACCTCACAGGTGTGCCATATCAAGATGCTGATTAGACACCATGATTAGTGCACAGGTGTGCCTTAGACTGTCCACAATAAAAGGCCACTCTAAAATGTGCAGTTTTGTTGTATTGGGGGGGATACCAGTCAGTATCTGGTGTGACCACCATCTGCCTCATGCAGTGCAACACATCTCCTTCGCATAGAGTTGATCAGGTTGTCAATTGTGGCCTGTGGAATGTTGGTCCACTCCTCTTCAATGGCTGTGCGAAGTTGCTGGATATTGGCAGGAACTGGTACACGCTGTCGTATACGCCAGTCCAGAGCATCCCAAACATGCTCAATGGGTGACATGTCCGGTGAGTATGCCGGCCATGCAAGAACTGGGACATTTTCAGCTTCCAAGAATTGTGTACAGATCCTTGCAACATGGGGCCGTGCATTATCCTGCTGAAACATGAGGTGATGTTCTTGGATGGCACAACAATGGGCCTTAGGATCTCGTCACGGTATCTCTGTGCATTCAAAATGCCATCAATAAAATGCATGTGTTCTTCGTCCATAACAGACGCCTGCCCATACCATAACCCCACCGCCACCATGGGCCACTCGATCCACAACACTCACATCAGAAAACCGCTCACCCACACGACGCCACACACGCTGTCTGCCATCTGCCCTGAACAGTGTGAACCGGGATTCATCCGTGAAGAGAACACCTCTCCAACGTGCCAAACTGGAGCATTTGCCCACTCAAGTCGGTTACGACGACGAACTGGAGTCAGGTTGAGCCCCCGATGAGGACGACGAGCATGCATATGAGCTTCCCTGAGACGGTTTCTGACAGTTTGTGCAGAAATTCTTTGGTTATGCAAACCGATTGTTTCAGCAGCTGTCCGAGTGGCTGGTCTCAGATGATCTTGGAGGTGAACATGCTGGATGTGGAGGTCCTGGGCTAATGTGGTTACACGTGGTCTGCGGTTGTGAGGCTGGTTGGATGTACTGCCAAATTCTCTGAAACGCCTTTGGAGACGGCTTATGGTAGAGAAATGAACATTCAATACACGAGCAACAGCTCTGGTTGACATTCCTGCTGTCAGCATGCCAATTGCACGCTCCCTCAAATCTTGCGACATCTGTGGCATTGTGCTGTGTGATAAAACTGCACCTTTCAGAGTGGCCTTTTATTGTGGGCAGTCTAAGGCACACCTGTGCACTAATCATGGTGTCTGATCAGCATCTTGATATGGCACACCTGTGAGGTGGGATGGATTATCTCAGCAAAGGAGAAGTGCTCACTATCACAGATTTAGACTGGTTTGTGAACAATATTTGAGGGAAATGGTGATATTGTGTATGTGGAAAAAGTTTTAGACCTTTGAGTTCATCTCATACAAAATGGGAGCAAAACCAAAAGTGTTGCGGACATTGAAGGCAAGACTCTTGCTTTAACAGTCAATTTATGCTCCCATCGTGACCTGTAGATGGTCATGATTTACCATCCCTGGTTCTCAAGACCAGGCACCTAAGTGACTCTACTCTAATCTTCTATTCTACTCTTCTTTTTTTTTTAGATATACCTTAGTATACACTAGTAGAGTTCTACTTTAGAATTGGAATATATTATAGAAGACATACCTTACTGAATTTTCATGAACTTTGGGAAATGGCCAAAAGAATAAGATTGCAGATACAAGCAGCGAAAGGAGGTTTCTCCGTCAGGTATCTGGGCTTACGCTCCGAGACAGTGTGAGAAGCTTCACTATCTGGGAGGTACTTGGAGTAGAACTGCTGCTTCATTGCATTGAAAGGAGCTATTTGAGGTGGTTCAGGCATCTGGTGAGGATGCCCCCTGGACGTTTTTGTAGAGAGACCTTCCATGTATGCCCAACTGGGAGGTGGCCATATGGGAAACCGACTGCATCAGCATTCCCAGGAAGAGTTAGAGGACCAAGTATAAGGAAGTGTAGGTTGGGCTGCTTGGTCTATTGCCGCCGCAACCCTAATAAGTGGCAGAAAATGAATGAATGTCCAAATGCTTATGTACCTGACTGTAGGTAGGTTGAAGAAGGACCAGTAAGTACTATATAGGCCCTGAGCCTCATTTGTACTGGTGCCTAGCTCCAGAACCCATAGCATAAAATGGATGAGAGTCTACAACTCTGGATAGGACACCAGTCCATTGAAAGTTTGTTCCCCAGTCAAGGCTGGTACCTGTTTACAGCTGGGTTGACTTTGGTAATGAATAGATGAAGTGTGATGTCCACAGACACTTGAAAGGTAGTGTGACCAGGAGTCGAACCCATTTCTACACACTGGTAGTCTAATTCCGAGCACACCGAGCTACCTGCTGTAGGGTAGGTAAGAATACAACTTGAGAAATTGACCAAATTTGTGCTTGTTTTTGATGTTATACCTCAGATTTCCCAAAACAAAATTAAACCTGCTTTTCTTTTTATTAATATGGACTGTTGTATTATTCTAGTTATTTATGCAAAGTGGGTTTTATTAACCCTTTACCTACTGAGGATATAAATGGACGATTGGTTATAATTTTTATTATAGCAATAAAATTAAGAAATAATGTTCTATGTTTGTGTGCTTTGGTACCCTTTTCCAAGAGTACCTGAATTTCAATTATATTACACGTGATTAACTATTTATACACATTATTTATAAGTTTAATAAGTTTAATTAAATAAGTTTAAGTTTAATCTCAGTTTAAAATGAGAAAAAACACAAAAACGAACTTGATTTTTTTCAGTTTTTTAGTGAAAAATGATTGTTATGTAAAGGAAGTTTGGATTTCACATTTTAACAGGAAGCTGTAACTGTTTACAATCAAAATAATTAATTTTGTGTGTCTAGAACTCAGAAACAGTGCAGAAACAGTGCAAAAGTAAACATTTTACAAGGTGAAAATATGCAAAAAGTAACCAATTTTAAAGTGCAGAACCAAACAATGTGAATAACAACAAAGTGCAAAACTATATATAAATATATCAATTATTATCTGTATTATTAAAATGTGCAATAAATCACTCATTTGATCACACATTTTGTGCAAAATTATACAATATGAATAAAACAATAAACTGTCAAACTATATACAAATATATAACCAAGAATCAAAATTAGATCTAAACTACATCCGTCAGTGTGGTACTGTTTGTAACAGTTTCTGTCTGGCTGAAGACAGAGGCCAGTTTTACAAAGTTTGCACATCCCGCAGGTTGACCTCTTGCAAACCTTGCAAGAACGCCGCCCCTTTGTGGATCGCTGGCAAGTTGGGTTTCCACTGCTTGTTGGCACCAGGCAGTGGCTTGTGGCTGATGGAGCCATCACACCCACACAAACACGCACACACACCTTCACAAATGACACTAACACCCTGCCTTTTCCTCAAAAATTACTACATTTATGTTTGCTGTCTGTCTCTGTACTTTTCTGTCACTTTTGCGCTCTTTCTCATACTTTTCCCTCGTTTCAAAAGTCACCAAACGCACTTTACCGTAATATATGCAACATATAGCATACTGTTGGAAAGCACGGGCTTCTTGGCTTGCTGTCAGTGTTGAAATTTTTCAGATTGAGGGCTTACATGAGAATTTACGGTAATGAGAATCAGCGGCGCACTAGTGTGAAACTTCTGTGTTTTTCCTCTGCGTTATGACGTCACAGGCTTACGTTTACCGTAATACACCATATATCATTGGAAAGCCCTTGGTGTTAGCTTAACAATGCACTTTGAATCATTCGGATTGGACAAACTATGGCGGAGTTACAGTAAAAAAAAAATACGCATATGGAAAATATGGCGTGGGCGCCATTGCCGTAGATAAAGGGTTAAAAAAGTTTGCCAACATGATGGTACTTGAAGAACACTGGAGGGAGCCAGTGAGCTGCCAAATAAAGTGGAGCTGCACAATCAGCAAATAGAAGTTGACTGGATGTGGTTGCTGTTAGTGAGCTTTAAGAAGCCACAGCGGGTCACACAGAGTGCATTCAGCCCCAAACCAGCTGGCATCACATCACCTCTCCAAAGGACATGGAGATATCACATCTGACTTCATGTAGTGCACATGTACACTTACAGTCACTGCCTGACCTTCAGCGTGTTGACTGACCTTTTGCCGGTGGAGGTCAGACTTGATAAAAGCTGGGATGAACACAGAGGAGGAAACAGGTTATATTGTTAGTTTGGAAATTCTGAGAACTGTATAAATGGTGGAAGTAACAGAAAATGAAATGGAGGTGATAAAACTGATAAATGCAGTCATCATTCACAATAACTGATGTCTATTGTTCACAGCAAGACTGTTTGGCGCCTCCTCCATTGGGGGCACTGTAGAAACAATGACACGCTTGCCATGCAACACAAGGTGTCAGTTTAGGGGTACTTAGTGATGGAGTCTGGCTTTATCAATGGAAAAAAAAAATAAATAAATTGATTTTTCATCTGAATTGCTTGGGATGCGGCGAAGGAGCTATTGAATCCTGAATCAGAACATCTGGTGGTGACTGGCTGAGAGCTCTTACGTCATCATGAGTGGAATTACAAAAGAGGTGCTGGGTTATCGAGACTACTTTACATCAGAAAGCCATTTTTGTATCTTCCACCCAAAAACCACACACTGACATTCTTAAAGGTCTGGATTGCTTATGAGCATGCCAGTGACTATGGGGTTGGTTCGACTGGTAATGCCTAAGTGGACTGCCGCAATGTAGGATGATGGCTAGGCTAAAGTAAGCTGCTAAATGTAAAGATTTGCACAGGGGAGAGATAACTCCGACCAGCCGCCATGATGAAAATGACTCGTTTACTTCCGGAAATACCCGAATGGTTCCGAAGACACTTGATGCACGACTCGCTTCCGGAAATACCTGAATGGTTCCGAAGACACTTGATGCACGACTATAGTAAAACACGTAGTTTGATACGGGAAAATTACTACATGTTCTCTGGCATAGTTTGCAGGCACTCCCTTCTAACCCCCGGGCACTTACCTTGCTGTAGACTACTGACGATCTTGTCGGAAGCCCTCTGCTGAAAGATTTATTTGATTAAACAACCGTCAACAACCTGACTATGACAATTAAGCATTGCAAGAAATGTTTAGTGGTGGAGGCCACAGTCAGACCCCCAAAAACGACCACGCCCGACAGCTGACCTAATTTAGCTAATGGTGTAACAACATGAAATTGACTTCAAAATCATCCCCAAAAGGCCTACAGGTGAGCTAATTTATTATCATAGTTTTATGGTAATAACATGAAATCAAATACTATTGTTTTGTATCAAAAATAATAGTCCATTTAAGTAATGATGGTCAAGTAGAGCAGTGATTCTCAACCGGGGTGCCGCGGCACCCTAGGGTGCCGTGATCAATCGTCAGGGGTGCCGTGGGCAGTTATCAAATATCACCATTATCGGGTGTATGTGCAGTAATAGTGTGGCAGATGGTGTAATGCTCTTTTATTCCAGTAGATGGCAGCAAAGCGTGCAGTAGCGCTGAGCCATGTGCCGACAAGGAGGCGTGACCGCCATTTTAATTCCGGGCAAGTTAGTGATTTGTGTGCATAGAAGTTCACTTAGTCTCGTCAAGAAACAGGTGGAATATGCCGGAAAGCTTGTTGGCAAAGTCACAAACAGAGGAACAAGGGAGACAATATTTCCTTCCATAAGTAAGTGGTTTTGGTTATTGTTGTCACTTTGTACGTGATATTTGGATGATAAACAGCTGTATGTCTCCTGCCGTACCTGTGTCGCCCGATGACACGGATCATTAATGTCTAGTTGATATTTTCCACTGCTAGACCAATGTCTAGTTAAAATACTTGTCATTAGTGACTAAAAATTGTTCGACAAGACACACAGAGATGTGCACACACACACACACTGCTGACTTCATGAATGAAACTCGGTCAACAAAGGATAATTGTGTAAAAATATAATATATATAAATGTATTGTAATGGTTTTAGGAGCCGCGCAGCGTTGAACACAGCAGCAGCAGCTCAGCCGAGCAGCGTAGCTTAACAGCACAGATCCGTGTAACTTTCAACACTAATATTTGAGAATGTGTGTGTGTCCGAGTAAGTTTAATACTTTCCTGACATAATTTAATGTAATTTAATTTTACTGGCTCGATATCCAGGACAAAATGGCATTTTAACACGTATTTTGTGAGCATTTTTCTGAGTGTGTTCAGTCGCGAATCTCCATTGAAAATGCAACATCTGGGTACTTCATCAATATTTTGCCCGGTTAGGAGACATCATGTCGCTGTTCATGAAGGGACCTTTTCGTTTAGTGTGCAGCAATGGGACTGCGCTCTCTAGTTCTTATATACAGCTCCATGACTATAGTATACTATGTTACGTCATATCTGTACCGCATGTGTTGCTAACGCACCGTGTAGAGACAGTCGAGTTAGTGGTGCGTGACACATGACAGTGGTGTGCCGCAGGATTTTGTAAATATAAAAAGGGTGCCGCGGCTCAAAAAAGGTTGAAAATCACTGAAGTAGAGTGCAGTTTCATAATTTTTTTTCAAAATATACAAAAAAAAAAAGAAATCTAAATGAATCCACCTGGTGCCTTTCAAAATATTGGTGTTTATAAAATTTCTTGTAATAATTTCCCCAAGCTCTATATAAATGAATCTGACCATGACCAAACCACAATGAATGACAAAACAGCATAAAAATCCAAAAAGCTTAGCTTGGATGCCATGTTCTTGAGAATAACCATTCATTTGATTTCAAAAATCCTAAAATAATATTTCCTAATTATGACTGTGTAATTAGACATTTTGTTGAATCTGCAGTAATCCCAGATTTATTGCAATAATCTAAATTCACCACATAATAAATTGTTGTCTAAACATAAACTCACTGGTAAAGTTTGACTGGTTGTTTTTTTCTGTTTGTGCCTTTTGTTCCTCAAGCTATATATTTATGGAGACATTCTAATCTTTATTTAGTATCTGATTGTCTTCAGTTCCTGGCTATCATATAAACAGCTCTCCAAATTTCCATATTTTCTTCAGTTTCATCTAAACGGCTTCACGATTACAAGATTATATATTCCCAAATAACCTTAGATGTCAGGTAGGTAATTATACTGTAACTGTTACTAATGATGAGCAGCATTATGCTCTACTTAAGGGTACTTAAATGTGAAGAATATTGAAATACTTGGCAGAGGGCAAAAATATATATAGTGTAACATTTCAAGATCAGAGTTATGCTGCCTTTAACAGAAGGGTAAGAGGTGTGTTAATTTTTAAATTTTAATAACATTTTTGTATTTTCAAATGCTAAAGGCATAAAATATCTTTATATTTTTGATCAAATTCTTAATTATGCGCTTCTGTGATTCAAACACTCTTTTCATCAGTTAAAACTAGAAAGTGTACCAGCATCATTGTTTTAGGTTCAATGTATTCCATGTCTGTAACATTAAAAATTGTTAGATACTCTGTCCAGGTGATTTTCCTGACATTAAAAGTTGTTATTGTTTTGCTTCTGGAAGATGTACAATGAATAGGTGTATAAATCAAGGGTCTTACAGTTATGAAATTTTCCTTTTAGCTTGAATACTGCAATTACCAGTACTATGGACTCGGGAAATACCATTACATCAGGAGAGGCAGGAGAGACTTGTGACCAAGTATCGGCTGTGTCAAATGCACCTGCTGAGCATGTGGTGAGTTAGCCAATCAGTTGTAGGCATTTATGCATATAATTTCCTATTTATTGCCTTTAGGAAAAGCAATTAGCCACTTTAATATGGTGACAATATCAAAGTAAACTTGTTAAACAGTTGTATGTATTCCACTTAGTTGGGCAGCATGTATGAAACTTCATTTGTTCAACAAAGAACATGTTAGTATGTAATCGGTTTGTTGAATAGTAAAACAAAAACAACTAAGTGAGCTTTCTATATTCCATGTTAAAAAAATAATGCTTGATTACAGAAAAATGATAATATGATGGTTTGGCTGGGCACTAAAATACTCATATAAAAAAAACTTTTCTCCCACTTATAAAACATTTATATCCTCAGGAGTTTTGGTTTGACCTTCATTTTTGTGTCTTTCAGAGTAAAGTTACCAAGTCATTTCAATGCAGTGTATGTGAAGAAACATTCACGCGCAAAACCAACTTGAAGCGGCATCATGAACGAAAACACAAGGACACACCGATGGAGGATAATTCCAGTTTCCAAATCGAAATGTCTCCACCCAAATTGCGTTAAGATGTTTTACCACAAGTCAAAAATGATGAAACACATGGAAGAAGAACATGGAGCTCAGAATACTTCCAGCAATTACAACTTTTCTTCAGAAAAAGAGTTTCTTGAATGGAAAGAGAAAGAGGAGAAGGCTAACCATGTGTATTTCAGTAAACAGTGTGGGGACAAAGAAGGGAAGTCAACGAAGTACAATTACTTCATCTGCCAACTAGATGGGTCAGCCCAACCACATCGTGCTCATGATCAGCCAGCCCAGAAAACGAACAGAATAAACATAAACGGCCATGTGAAGACCGACTTTATCTGTTCTGCAAGGATGTCAGTGTACACAAACACCAAGACAGGAGTGATTGAAGTCAAGTATCTGAGAAGGCACAGCCATGAACCTACCTTCAAAAATACTGTACATCACCCCATTCCAAAATCGATCCGAATGGAGATTGAGTCTATGGTGGCACATGGCACACCACTGACACAAATCAGGCGCGACTTACGAGGTGGTTTAGCAGAAAGAGACAACCGCAGTGATAGGGCAACTTCGATTGGGCAACTTCATGCATATCAATTTGTAAGCAAATGCATCCTCCATGAAATGAATAGGAAACTAAATGTCAATGCAAGACTGCACCCACAGGACAACATGTCGACGTATCTTCTGATCAACAAATTGGAGCAGGAAAAGTATAACCCAATCCTCGTTTACAAGCCACAAGGAGATGGAGTTTTCATTGGTGACCCTGCGATTTGTCAACTTCCACTTGCCAAGGACCTTTTTGCAGTAGGAATCCAAACTCAGGAGCAGCTACAAATGATGGACAACTGTGAAATTTTATGCATCAATGCCACACACGGCACTAACCAGTATGGATACAGTTTGACAAACTTGCTAGTTCCGAATGAGAGGGGGAAAGGATATCAGCTCCCACTGATTCTAAAGAAGAGAGAAAATCCAAACCACCGAGGAGGCCAGGGCAGCCCACATCTGCCAAAGAAGTTCCGCCTGTATCAGCATGGTTTTCCACAACAGCAAGTCGAAGGGACAGGTTCATTCCACAACTTTCGGTCACAAAAGAGCCAACAGAGACTTTGATCAGGAATGGTCCACATTGCCTCAGTTTAGTAAACCTTATGTCCCTCGAACCTACACTCATCCGTGGAGAAGAGAGGACCCTCAAAGTCTGGGACAAGGAATTCACGACAGGGTGGTTGTACGATTCGGTTGTTGATTCATTTTTCTGGCGACTCCAAAAAAATCCAAAGATACTTATTGCATCTTGCACAACTATGCAGGCAATTACTCATGGCTGCTCAACAAGAAAACTGTGGGTTGATCAAAAGATACAAGGGAAGGACTATGTATTCATTCCATGGAATTCCACTGGTAACCACTGGGTTCTTTTCGCGCTAGATGTCTCCAGAAATGTACTGATGTACCTCGACCTCCTTGTTACAGGTACAGATGAAAGGTCTCTCAGCAACGGAACGATAGAGGCTGCAAAAAAGCTTTTCGACTTGTTCCATACAAAATTTCATGTGGACCAACCGACTCTTGAACAACCAAGAAAGTCCCTTCAGAGAGATAGCAGCAGTTGTGGTGTATTTGTCTGTTTCTATGCTTATCAGCTGATCAACAACAAGCCTCTCACGGACCAACTGCAGACAACAACATTCCGCAGGCAAATATACCAACAAATAGTTGGTAATTGTAAGATCAGCAATTCTACAGATAGGGATTCATGTGCGATTTGCAAGGACAACATCAATGCGGTAGAATGTGTATCATTGTCAATGCGTTGGATTGTCTTACAAAGATGCCAATAGCATTGCAGACTATTTTTGCAAATAAAAAAGCAAGCTGGGGAGGGGTGGGGGAAGGGTTGAACAAGACTGCAAAATGTGACTGCAAACCTCATATAGAAGCTGAACATAAAAAGCACAGACACTGACTTGACTATATATATTTGGGCAGAAACCCACAGCGATCAAATATAGAATACAGAACATTTACACGTGTGTAATTTACAGTTTATTATACGAGGATGCTTGCTGAAGGACATTGCATCTTAAGAAATCTACATGTGAGGGCACTGTCAAACCTCTTTACAATGTTACAATTATTATCAGTTATCTTAAGACTTTATGATATCTTGGCATAGAATTTAAATGAGGAATTTTACCTTATTCGAGTAGTAAAAAACTCTTTATTACTCACATTTCTAAATTTCATGTAACACTCCGATTTGGTGTGGCTACGAAACTTTCACTACCCTTCATCAGTTTGTGTCAGGGTAGGCCTTCACAACTCTTCTTCCTATTCTTAATTCACACCAGTCATCGGTAATGATTTGTTTGGCCAGGGCTAATAATGCATCCATCCTCAGCCCCGTTAAACCAGTTTAAAAAAAGTATACTGCAAATAGTTACTTTTTAATTTGAATAAATAAACTGTAGAATGTCTTATGTCTGATGCATAACCTATAGTGTAACTGTAATGCAACTGTAATGATTTTTGAATAATTAAACATTTTTGTCGTAAGACTCTGGAGTAATTTTCCCGTATCAAACTACGTGTTTTACTATAGCCGTGCATCAAGTGTCTTCGGAACCATTCGGGTATTTCCGGAAGTAAACGAGTCATTTTCATCATGGCGGCGGTCGGAGCTATGTCTCCCCTGTGCAAATCTTGTCTAGGTCTGGCTCACCATCTTGAATCCCGTCTGTGCACGTGCACGTGCACGCCTGCACGTAGCAGATCAATCCTGGCTCCGACAGAGCTCGAACCAGCAAGGAAAAAAAACCTGACCTGTGTAACAGGTCATGAACACAAATCTGTTTAAATTCTCAAATTACACAAATAACTATTTCACAGTCTGAGTTGTAACATTACTACAAGTTTTTTTTTTTCCTCGAAATGGCAGCGGAGCGGCCTCGTTGAAATCACAGCTCCGTTTCCCACATTAACTACTGTACACATCTTTCAGAGCGTTCACAGTCTTCATAAACTCAAAATATTAACCGTGACCATTTAATGACGGAGTATCTCTTTGTAAACACCTATGTTTTAACGTTAGCTCCCCGCCAAAAAAAGAAAAGGAAAACAAAAAGCACAATGTGGCAAAAGGCCAGAAAATAAAAACAAAACTCACCAAAACCGGTGTGGCTTAGTTCTTGTAAATTCCCCGTCACTTCCCAACCAGGTAAGTTACGTTTTCCCAACCGCAAAAATCAAATCTTACGATCGAGATAAAGCAACGGCAGTTCCTGAACGTATGTTGACATTTTACGGCAAAATCAAATAGCCAATCATGGTAGACACCTTCTAGCCAATCAGAGGCGAAAAGGGCGGAGCCTTGCCCAACCATCCTGCAGCATGAGACCTGTAAATGCGTGCACCAATCACAGTTGAATTTGCATGCAGTGTGCAGTCACACTGCATGCAAATTAAACTGTGCGAGTCCCCGTCTGTGATTGGTTGATGGTCTCAGGGGCAGAAACAAAGCTGGGTGCTGCCATCAGACCTTTTCTGCATATAAACGACACAATGAAAATTGTCTCGTCTTTTCCAGTTCTCTCTACAGTGATAATTAAGACAATGCTGCTTGTTTTTGCTCTAGAAGATGGTGTTATGTTTCACAAAGAGAACCGGTTTAGATCACAGCCCCTCTGTCTGTAGTTCTGATTTTTTCCACCAGGAGTCACCATCGTATAACAAAAAGCTGTCATTCTGGTGTTTACCACAAGGTGGCTTTTCGTTTAAAAGTTCCCAAAATTGGTATTCTGGTGCTCCCTGTTTTGTCTGTTTTTGTGCGTGAATCCTGTGTCATCGTGTCCCTACACCCGCGAGGAGCTTCTAAACATCAAATCATCAACACCCACGGACATTACACCAGTTTTTTTAGTGCCTGCAGCTGAACTGGTTCACTTTTTGGCCAAAAAAGTGAGACGACGGCGGAGAGGGAAACGCGCTGGAGCTCTCGTGCGCCTCAGACGAAGGGGCACGCGCACGCCCCTACCTGGGATATTTCTCTCCAACGTCCGCTCACTCCACAACAAGATGGATGAGCTGGCACTGCTGATGAAGAAGAATAGAGATTTCTCCTCATCTTGTGTACTGTGCTTCACGGAGAAATGCACAGACACCGGACTGCGCGCTCCAACTAGAGGGATTCCGACTCCTCCGCGCAGACAGAGACCGAGCACTCTCTGGTGGAAAAAGTAGAGGGGGAGGACTCTGCTTCTATATCAACAACGCCTGGTGCTCCGATGTGACTGTGATCTCCCAACACTGCTGTCCCTCTCTGGAATATCTCCTCATAAACTGCAGACCATTCTACTCTCCACGTGAGTTTAACTCTTTCATACTTTGCTCTGTGTATATTACACAGAGCGCGGACGTGCACGAGGCCAACGACCTGAACGTCTTCTATTCACGGTTTGAAGACAAGGACTCACACCTCCCCACCCCCCACACAACTGGATATTCAAACACTCTGGACCTCCCCCCTCTCACTGCTGCCCTCCCCACTCCCCCTGTTGCCCTCTCGGTCCAAGAGGAGGACGTGAGGAGACATTTCAAAAGGCTGAATCCACGCAAGGCCCCGGGCCCAGACTGTCTCTCTCCTGCCACCCTGAGACACTGCGCTGATGAGCTGGCCCCAGTCTTCACGGGGATCTTCAACACCTCCCTGGAGTCATGCCATGTTCCAGTCTGTTTCAAGTCCTCAATCATAGTTCCAGTCCCCAAGAAACCACGCATCACTGGACTTAATGACTACAGGCCTGTGGCTCTCACGTCTGTAGTCATGAAGACCTTCGAACGCCTGGTTTTATCCCACCTGAAGTCCATCACCGACCCCCTCCTGTACCCCCTGCAGTTTGCCTACAGAGCCAACAGATCTGTAGATGACGCCATAAACCTGGCCCTGCACTCCATCCTGCAGCACCTGGACTCCCCAGGAACCTACGTTAGGATCCTGTTTGTGGACTTCAGCTCTGCATTCAACACCATCCTTCCAGCTTTGCTCCAGGACAAGCTTTCTCTGCTCCACGTGCCCAACTCCACCTGCAGGTGGATCACAGACTTCCTGACGGACCGGAGTCAGCATGTGAGGCTGGGAAAAAATGTCTCGAACACTCTGGTTCTCAGCACAGGATCTCCACAGGGCTGTGTACTTTCCCCTCTGCTCTTCTCCCTCTACACTAACTGCTGCACCTCCAGCCACGACTCCGCAAAGCTCATCAAGTTTGCGGACGACACCACCCTCATCGGACTCATTTCGGATGGGGATGAGTCTGCCTACAGGAGGGAGGTGGACCGGCTGGTGACCTGGTGCAGCAGCAACAACTTGGAGCTCAACGCCCAGAAAACAGTGGAGATGATCGTGGACTTCAGGAAAGCCACAGCCCCCCCGCCCTCCCTCGCCCTCACCAACAGCCCCATCACCACTGTGGTCTGTCACCGCTTCCTCGGCACCACCATCACCCAGGACCTCAAGTGGGAGTCAACCATCAGCTCCCTCATCAAGAAGGCCCAGCAGAGGATGTACTTCCTGCGGCAGCTGAAGAAGGCCAAGCTGCCTGTCCAGCTGATGGTGTCGGATCACAGCTGACCCTTCTCACCCTGCACACGGTCTGTTCAAACCACTCCCCTCGGGCAGGAGGCTACGGTCCATCCGGACCAGAACCTCCCGCCATAAGAACAGTTTCTTCCCCTCTGCCGTTAGACTCATGAACTCCTCATAACTCAGTCACCTTAAGCTTAACTCTGTCACTTTATCATTTTATCACGGGTCACTTTAGACAGTGTACTTTGGTTTTTAATTGCACTCCTCCCACTGCACTGTTTTTTCTGTTTCTCTGTTTTTCTGTTGCACACAGCCTTTCAGATTTAATTTTTTTATCTTATATTTTATCTTATTTTGACACATATATTTTATCTTAGCACTTTATCTCTTCTTAATGTTGCACCATTGTACCGAAGCAAATTCCTAGTCTGTGAATCCTGTTCACTGGCAATGGCAATAAACTTCTGATTCTGATTCTGAAAATTTGTGAAGTTTAACACAATTATCAGTGGTAAATATTATTGGAACCACTCCAAAAATCACAGGCTTCTAGATATCATCAGTCTGCATGATCTGACCAAATTTCAAGTCAATCAGATGAAAAATGCTCCAAATTTAAGGTGAACAAACTAACAAACATGAAAAGTCAGTGGAATACTGACCAGTCTTGTCAAAATATTTTTTGCTCTTTTCCTTTCAGTTTTCACGACTGATTGAGTTGCACTTTCCAGCCACCATACCACAGCATAAACATTTCAAATTCGGTGGCTGAGAGAAAAGAAGGAACGTACGGCAAAAAACATACAGCTGTTTATCATCCAAATATCACGGACAAAGTGACAAGAAGAACCAAAACCACGTACTTATGGAAGGAAATATTGTCTCCCTTGTTCCTCCGTTTGTAGCTTTGCCAACATGCGCAGCTTTCTGGCAAATTCCACCTGTTTCTTCAATTTCTTTGCACTCAAATCACTAACTTGCCCAGAATTAAAATGGCGACCACTGTATTCAAATTAAACTGTGTGAGTCCCCGTCTGTGATTGGTGCATGCATTTACAGCTCTAATGCGGCAGGAGTGTAGCAAAAGTCACATGTGCGAACACAGCCAATCGAGTGGTCCGATTTTCACGGACACGCGCACAATTTTTATCCCACATTTGTGGATCTCTTTACACACACACACTGTTTTTTCAATAATTGCCCCATATGCAAATCAGTCCACTCTAAAAACCTTAACTGTGCCCTACTTAATTGTGTCTGGGGAAACATTTTTACACGTATAAATATTGAGTAAATTAAGGAGCTGTTAAATTGTTTAAGTAGACGAGGTCTGTTAGAAAAGTATCCGACCTTATTACTTTTTTCAAAAACCATATGGATTTGAATCACGTGTGATTACGTCAGACATGCTTGAACCCTTGTGGGCATGCAAGAGTTTTTTCACGCCTGTCGGTTACGTCATTCGCCTGTGGGCAGTCTTTGAGTGAGGAGTCGCCCACCCTCTCGTCGATTTTTTTCATTGTTTATGAATGGCTCAGAGACTGCTGCTTTATTTGATCAAAATTTTTTCAAAACTGTAAGGCACAACTGAGTGGACACCATTCGATAAATTCAGCTGGTTTTCTGTAAAAAATTTTAACGGCTGATGAGAGATTTTGGTCTGGTAGTGTTGCCGTAAGGACGGCCCACAGCGCCTGACAGCGATCTGCGCTTCGAGGCGGCAGCGTCTCGCCGTTTCAAGTTGAAAACGTCCACATTTCAGGCTCTGTTTGTTTGGAAGGTGTCGTGACACGGACCCACAACAGGGGGCGTTAAGGAACGGACAATGGATAAGCCAACGAGTAACAAATTAATGTTGTGAAAACACACAACGGAATACAGACAGAAATATGGATTGCCAATTGTACACAAGGTGATGTGTGGGCAGGCTCGAAGATAGAAGACCTCTGGCAAGAGAAGAGCCGAGTCCCACACAGCTTCCACCACCAACGGACCTGAAGAACACCGGAGCCGCCAAGTCCCGAGTCCCCAGGTGGCCTCTGCCTTCGGCTGTCGACCCTGGTACTGCTGGCAGAGAATAGAGACAGTTCAGGTGAGTGTGAATCCGCACACTCAGTAATCCACTCACAGTTAATGTTCTTTTTAGGAGGGAGTTCCTCCACCTCCAAACACACACTCGTGCAGCTCCTGTTACCACTTATCTGAGATGGAGCATGATGCGAAGTCGTCGCGGTCATGCCTTTACGCCAATCTCCAATAAGGACACCACAGGGCAAACGGCTGCAAATAAGTTCAGTTTTAGTTTAGCAGAGAATAACAATAGAGATTGATTACCTCTCGGTTGCTGATTTCTCGGCGGGGAGGTGGAGTGGCAGTCCGGCTTTTATGGGTGAAGTGGTGATGAAAGACAGTTGGTGTGTATGAGTGACAGCTGTCACTGCCAGTGGTTCCGGCGCCCTCTCGTGCTTGAAGCCCGCACTTCAAGCAGGGCGCCATCTTGTGGTGGTGGGCCAGCAGTACCTCCTCTTCAGCGGCCCACACAACAGGACCCCCCCCCCCCCCCCTCAACGGGCGCCTCCTGGCGCCCGACCAGGCTTGTCCGGGTGACGGTGGTAAAACTCGGCCAGCAGGGCCGGGTCCAGGATGAAGCTCCTCTTCACCCAGGAGCGTTCTTCGGGTCCGTACCCCTCCCAGTCCACCAGGTATTGGAACCCCCGGCCCTTCAGACCGACGTCCAGGAGCCGACGCACGGTCCAAGCCAGCTCCCCGTCGATGATCCGGGCAGGAGGCGGTGCAGGTCCAGGGGTGCAAAGTGGTGAGGCGTGATGTGGTTTCAGACGGGACACATGGAAGACGGGGTGGATCCGCAGTGAAGCTGGTAGCTTCAGCTTCACTGCGGCCGGGCTGAGGACCTTGAGGATGGTGAACGGTCCGATGAAGCGGTCTTTCAGTTTTGGCGATTCGACCTGGAGCGGAATGTCCTTGGTGGATAACCACACCTCCTGCCCGGGCTGGTATGCAGGGGCTGAGGAACGCCGGCGATCTGCATGGGCCTTGGCCCTCGTCCGGGCCTTCAACAGGGCAGAACGGGCGGTCCGCCACACCCGGCGGCACCTCCTAAGGTGGGCCTGGACCGAGGGCACTCCGACCTCTCCCTCCACGAGTGGAAACAGTGGGGGCTGGTACCCCAAACACGCCTCAAATGGGGAGAGGCCGGTGGCAGACGAGACCTGGCTGTTATGAGCATACTCGATCCAGGCCAGATGGTTACTCCAGGCCGCCGGGTGCGCGGAGGTTACGCAGCGAAGGGCCTGCTCCAGCTACTGGTTAACCCGTTCTGCCTGGCCGTTTGTCTGAGGGTGGTACACGGACGAGAGACTCACGGTGGCCCCCAGCTCCCTACAGAAACTCCTCCAGACCTGCGAGGAGAACTGGGGACCACGATCCGATACGATGTCCGATGGTATCCCATGCAGACGCACGACGTGGTGGACCAGGAGGTCTGCCGTCTCCTGGGCCGTCGGGAGCTTCGGGAGGGCCACAAAGTGGGCCGCCTTGGAGAACCGGTCCACTATCGTGAGGATGGTGGTGTTGCCCTGGGACGGCGGGAGGCCCGTGATGAAGTCCAGGCCGATGTGGGACCAGGGGCGATGAGGCACCGGCAGGGGCTGGAGGAGGCCCGTGGTCTTCCTATGGTCTGCCTTGCCCCTGGCACAGGTGGTACAGGCCTGGACGTAGTCCCGGACGTCGGCTTCCAGAGACGCCCACCAGAAGCGCTGCTGGACAACTGCCACGGTCCTACGCACCCCTGGATGACAGGAGAGCTTGGACCCGTGACAGAAGTGCAAGACGGCAGCTCTGGCTTCCGGTGGGACGTACAATCTGTTCTTGGGACCGGTCCCCGGGTCCGGGTTCCTTGCCAGGGCCTCCCGGATGGTCTTCTCCACGTCCCAGGTGAGGGTGGCCACGACAGTGGACTCGGGGATGATGGTCTTGGTTGGGTCCGACAACTCGGCCTTGGCTTCCTCTTCGTGCACCCGGGACAGTGCATCCGATTGTTGGTTCTTAGTCCCGGGGCGGTATGTGATCTGGAAGTCAAAGCGCCCGAAGAACAGAGACCAGCGGGCTTGCCTGGGGTTCAGCCGCTTGGCGGTCCGGATGTACTCCAGGTTCCGATGGTCCGTGAAAACCGTGAAGGGCACCGTCGCTCCCTCCAACAGGTGTCTCCACTCTTCAAGAGCCTCCCTCACCGCGAGGAGTTCCCGATTGCCCACGTCATAGTTGCGCTCGGCTGGGGTCAACCTGCGGGAAAAATAGGCACAAGGATGGAGAACCTTGTCGGCCTCCACGCTCTGGCGCAGCACGGCTCCTATCCCTGAGTCAGAGGCGTCCACCTCCACTATGAACTGGCGATTAGGATCAGGCTGCACCAGAACTGGCGCAGACGAGAACCGGCGTTTCAACTCCCTAAACGCGGCTTTGCACCGATCCGACCAGGTGAAAGGGACTTTAGTGGAGGTCAGGGCAGTCAGGGGGCTAACTACCTGACTGTAACCCTTAATGAACCTCCGGTAGAAATTTGCAAAGCCAAGGAATTGTTGCAGCTTCCTACGGCTTGTTGGTTGGGACCAATCTCTCACCGCCGCAAGCTTGGCCGGATCAGGGGCGACGGAGTTGGAGGAGATGATGAACCCCAAGAAGGACAAAGACGTACGGTGGAACTCGCACTTCTCGCCCTTCACAAACAACTGGTTCTCTAACAACCGCTGTAGGACCTGACGTACATGCTGGACATGAGTCTCAGGGTCCGGAGAAGAGATGAGTATATCATCCAGATATACGAAGACAAACCGGTGCAGGAAGTCCCGCAAGACGTCATTTACCAAAGCTTGGAACGTCGCGGGGGCATTCGTGAGGCCAAACGGCATGACCAGGTACTCAAAGTGACCTAACGGGGTGTTAAATGCCGTCTTCCATTCGTCTCCCTTCCGGTTCCGAACTAGGTGGTACGCATTCCTAAGATCGAGTTTAGTGAAGATTTTGGCTCCATGCAGGGGCGTGAACACCAAATCCAACAGAGGTAATGGGTATCGGTTGCAAACCGTAATCTCGTTCAGCCCTCTGTAATCGATGCATGGATGGAGTCCACCGTCCTTCTTACCCACAAAAAAGAAACCCGCACCCATCGGGGAGGTGGAGTTCCGGATCAGCCCGGCAGCTAAGGAGACCCGGATGTAGGTCTCCATTGATTCGCGTTCCGGACGTGAGAGGTTGTACAGCCTGCTGGACGGGTACTCAGCACCCGGGATCAAATCGATGGCGCAATCGTACGGTCGGTGCGGGGGAAGAGTGAGTGCCAGATCTTTGCTGAAGACGTCAGCAAGATCGTGGTACTCCTTCGGCACCGCCGACAGATTGGGGGGGACTTTGACCTCCTCATTAGCCGTCATGCCGGGTGGAACCGAGGATCCTAGACACTCCATTGCGTCACAACCCCAGATGGCCAATCAATCCGGGGATTGTGCTTCACCATCCATGGGAACCCCAAAATCACTCGGGAGGTAGAAGGTGTTACATAAAACACGATCTCCTCCCTGTGATTTCCAGACACAACCAAGGTCACGGGCTGTGTCTGATGTGTGATTAATGGAAGTAGGGTGTCATCTAGTGCCCGCACCTTCAATGGTGACGGCAGAGCCACCAGAGGGAGCCCTACTTCCCTTGCCCATCTGCTGTCCAGCAGATTCCCTTCTGACCCTGTGTCTACCAGTGCTGGGGCGTGAAGGGTTAAATCCCCACTCAGGATCGTTACTGGGATTCGTGCAGATTTACAGGGCTTCCCCGCGTGTGTGTTATGGCCCACCCTTAGCCCAGTTTCTAAGGACGGGCGTTATAGTTTGACCGTTTGGGGCAGTTTTTTTGCATGTGCTCACAAGAGCCACAGAAAAAACACTCCCCGCGGGCCAGCCTCCTTTGTCTGATGTTTGCTTTCACTTTGGCCCTGCTCATGTCCATAGCTTCATCAGCAGGGGGAGCTGTTGCCACACGGAGCCCTCTGGCAGTGAAGCATGGGGACGACGGCACCCTTTCGGAACCGGAGGGAAGAGGGACGGCTCGTGCCCGGCCACGCCCCCCGGCCTGCTCCCGACGGTGTTCATCCAAACGGTTGTCTAAGCGTATAACTAAATCGACAAGCCCGTCAAAATCCCGCGGTTCCTCCTTAGCCAGCAGATGCTCCTTCAGGACCAGAGACAGTCCGTTTATGAAGGCGGCGCGGAGCGCAACGTTATTCCAGCCGGACCTCGCTGCCGCGATGCAGAAGTTGACTGCATACTCAGCTGCACTCCGGCGCCCCTGTCTCATTGACAGTAGCACGCTCGAAGCAGTCTCGCCTCTGTTGGGATGATCAAAAACCTGTTTGAACTCCCGCACAAACCCAGCATATGATGTTAGGAGCCGTGAGTTCTGCTCCCAAAGCGCCGTAGCCCAGGCGCGTGCCTCTCCTTGAAGCAAATTGATTACATAAGCCACCCGGCTAGCGTCTGATCCGTACATAATTGGACGCTGTGCAAAAATGAGCGAACACTGCATGAGGAAGTCTGCGCACGTCTCGACACAACCTCCGTATGGTTCCGGAGGGCTTATGTATGCTTCAGGGGACGGTGGGGGGGGTCGTTGAACGACCAGTGGAATGTCTGTGTCAGGCCCAGGACCAGCAAGAGGAGGGACTGCAGCAGCGCTCTGATCGCGCGCCTCCACCCTGGCGGTGAGAGCCTCCATCCTCCGATTGAGGAGTACATTCTGCTCGGTTACCAAATCCAACCGAGCAGTGAAAGCGGTTAGAATACGCTGCAGATCACTCAACACGCCTCCTGCTGACGCCTGCGCCCCTTGCTCTTCCATTGGCTGTTCAAGCTCTGGTTAACGCCCCTCAGGATCCATGACGAATGGCCGAGAAATCCTGTTGGGAAGGTGTCGTGACACGGACCCACAACAGGGGGCGTTAAGGAACGGACAATGGATAAGCCAACGAGTAACAATTTAATGTTGTGAAAACACACAACGGAATACAGACAGAAATATGGATTGCCAATTGTACACAAGGTGATGTGTGGGCAGACTCGAAGATAGAAGACCTCTGGCGAGAGAAGAGCCGAGTCCCACACAACTTCCACCACCAACGGACCTGAAGAACACCGGAGCCGCCAAGTCCCGTGTCCCCAGGTGGCCTCTGCCTTCGGCTGTCAACCCTGGTACTGCTGGCAGAGAATAGAGACAGTTCAGGTGAGTGTGAATCCGCACACTCAGTAATCCACTCACAGTTAATGTTCTTTTTAGGAGGGAGTTCCTCCACCTCCAAACACACACTCGTGCAGCTCCTGTTACCACTTATCTGAGATGGAGCGTGATGCGAAGTCGTCGCGGTCACACCTTTACGCCAATCTCCAATAAGGACACCACAGTGCAAACGGCTGCAAATAAGTTCAGTTTTAGTTTAGCAGAGAATAACAATAGAGATTGATTACCTCTCGGTTGCTGATTTCTCGGTGGGGAGGTGGAGTGGCAGTCCGGCTTTTATGGGTGAAGTGGTGATGAAAGACAGCTGGTGTGTATGAGTGACAGCTGTCACTGCCAGTGGTTCCGGCGCCCTCTCCTGCTTGAAGCCCGCACTTCAAGCAGGGCGCCATCTTGTGGTGGTGGGCCAGCAGTACCTCCTCTTCAGCGGCCCACGCAACACTGTTGATCCAGGAAGTCGTCAGAGAACAGAGAACTTTCAGAAGAAGTCGGCATGAGGAGTTTATTCGGACATTCCATTGTTAACGGACATTTTGTAATGAAAGAACGTGCGGGCAGAGTCGCATGTCGGGCCGCACCCGACCTCGGGGGGGTCGCGACAGGAAAAACACCTCCGTTGGAAACCTTAATGGACAAGTTGGAACATGCCCAAGCTGTTAAACAATTTCTCAGTTACGCACTTGTTGAAAGCCATCAAAAGCCGCCTGAATTTTACAAATGGTTTTCAACACGGAGGTGTTTTTCCTGTCGCGACGCACACAGATTTGCCGAGTCGTCACAGAAACGACTCGGCGAATTTGCGCGCACGTCTTTCATTAAAAAATGTCCTTAAACAGTGGAATGGCCGCATAAAGTCCTCATGCCGGCCTCTTCTGAATCTTCTCTGTTCTCTCACGACGTCCTGGGTGAATTAAGCCTTAAATTAGGATGTTTTCAGGTCGAAACAGGCCGACGACGGCGCCTGGAAGCGCTGCGCGATGTCCTGCTCTGTGGGAAGTCCTTACAGCGACAGAAACACCCCATAATCTCTCATCAGCCGTTAAACTTTTCACTGAAAACCATCTTAATTTCTTGAATAGTGTCCACTCGGATATTCCTCACAGGTCCAGAAAAAATTTTGATAAAGCAACGAGTGCCGTCTTGAGCAACGTGTGAAACAAAGGAATTCAGCCGAGAGGGCGGGACCACTCAAGGCTTGCCCACAGGGAAATGACGTCACCGACATGCGTGAAAAAACTCACGCATGCGCATGAGGATTCAAGCATGATTGGTGTAATCACACGTTATTCAAATCCATATAGTTAAAAAAAAAATAAAAGGGTCGGTTTATTATCTAATAGACCTCGTACTTGATGATGTTGGTAAATCAAAGTAAAAATGAACAGTACAAGTAGTCCTTGCCAAATATTCTGAATGAAATTTACCAAACGAATGAAGGATATTACAAAAATATAATTTGTTAACTAAATGCTAATTGATTTCAATGAAATAAACTTAAATAATTAATGTAATGTTACTGTAAAATTAGCTGTTAAACTTTTAGGCATTTCATTTTTTTTATCTGACTCAATCAGTAAAATGAATGTTTCAGAGATTTTGTTGAGGCAGTACAGCGATTTCTTACTGTGATATATAAAAAGACACAACTTTTTAGAATGTGTGAAAACTGAAAGTAAAATAGCTAAAACACCAAACACAACTTTCGATAAGACTTCCAAGTGTACCACTGACGTTCCCTTCTTTTCTCTCAGCCACCGAATTTGAAATGTTTATGCTGTGGTATGGTGGCTGGAAAGTGCAACTCAGTCATGAAAACTGAAAGGAAAAGAGCAAAAAATGTTTTGACAAGACTGGTCAGTGTTCCACTGACTTTTCATTTGTTTGTTAGTTTGTTCACCTTAAATTTGGAGCATTTTTCATCTAATTGACTTGAAATTTGGTCAGATCATGCAGACTGATGATATCTAGAAGCCTGTGATTTTTTGGAGTGGTTCCAATAATATTTACCACTGATAATTGTGTCAAACTTCACAAATTTTGGGAACATTTAAACGAAAAGCCACCTTGTGGTAAACACCAGAATGACAGCTTTTTGTTATACGATGGTGACTCCTGGTGGCAAAAATCAGAAGTACATGCAGAGGGGCTGTGATCTAAACCGGTTCTCTTTGTGAAACGCAACACTATCTTCTAGAGCAAAAACAAGCAGCATTGTCTTAATTATCACTGTAGAGAGAACTGGAAAAGACGAGACAATTTTCACTGTGTCCTTTATATGCAGAAAAGGTGCGATGGCAGTCACTCTGCATGCAAATTCAACTGTGTGAGTCCCCGTCTGTGATTGGTGCACGCATTTACCGGTCTCATGCTGCAGGATGGTTGGGGAAGGCTCCGCCCTTTTCGCCTCTGATTGGCTAGAAGGTGTCTACCATGATTGGCTATTTGATTTGGCCGTAAAATGTCAACTTACGTTCAGGAACTGCCGTTGTTTTATCTCGATCGTAACAGTGTGATTGATAAATGCGTGCCGTTATATTTATATTCCAAGCTCACGTTTTCATAGCTTTTTTAGAGCATGTTTAGATTAGTCTTAGCTTTTTGGGGTAGTTTTGTGATGAAAATGTGAACTTAAAAATGTGTATATATGCAGACTTGTGCAATGCCTGGGTCCAAGTGTCGGCCCATGCAGTAAAATATCTCCTCCAATCTTAACCCATTTCAACCCATCAGTCGCAATTGTGACCAGAAAAAAAACTGATGCTTTCAAGGCTTTAAAAATGTCACTGAATCAATCATCAGTATATGTAGAGCAAAAATGGAGACATGGAAGGGTTTGAATGAAGTGCAAAAGGAAGGGCATAGTGCAATTTGTCACATGACCAGAGTTGTTTACATTATAGTGGCACAGACAGAATCAAATTTTTACACCGATGCTCTCAAACAAAACCTTAGGAACCTGTCCCACTGGGGAGAGGATTAATTGCGCGTGAATTGAGTATAAAAAGTACGGGCGTTCGTTGTCGTCCACAACAAAAATGACCAAAAATGACAAATGTCTCAGTATAAATTACGGATATATTAATAATATATAGCGAATATATGATGAACAATCACGGTTGTATAATGCATGTAGTGAGGAAACGGATCAGACGCATTGCGATTATCACGTCAGTATTACGAGTGTATTATGATGCATCGCGCACAAAGTTAAATCTGTTATAAACATAGGAATAAATAGTGTAACAGCTGCAGACAAGAAGGAAAAAACATGCAACTGTTTTATCAAACCTTGACAATGTAAGCAAGTTAAATAATTACCTTTTTAGACGGCTCAAAATGCTTTCTGCAGCTGGAGCCGTGCCAACGTCCCAGCTGCAGCTTCCTCTGTGATGCAGGAGGTGATTAGAGCCATTTTCAACAGGCAGTTTGCAGAATGAAATGATTAATCCACCACAAAATAATTATTTTATATAGGCAGCATCCAGCACAGAGCACGTGGCAGCCAGTAGAACAAAGAACGGCGTCCAGCTGAGAACACAGCGCATCTGATTTGCATCCGACACAAATCAGATGCAAAGCAGACGTTATAAAAATGCTTTATTCGTGGCCAGTCTGTATACAGTCGCTACAACTTATTTTAGTTTGTGATGTGGACATGATGGGCACGCAAAATATCCGTGTTACACACTGTCCCAGTCCGCTGCCAAGCCGCAAATCCCTGTCAGTTGCGACTATCAGCAGATGACGGTGAATATACAGCGCGTAGATTGAATATGTTTGTGTATGTATTGAGTACGTATGGAGTATGTAAGGCGGATGTCATCCGCAGCCAAAATTTTGTGTAGCTCAAAAATCCTGGAAACAGAAAAATGTGCCTCTGCCGATAATTGCAGACGTGTGCAGGTGTCGGCCGACTCATACAAGCATGTTTCACACATATTGCGGATGTTAAGCGAATATGAGCCAATTTTGTGCTCAATCCATACGCAAATCCTCCTAAACGCCAGTGGGACAGGGCCCTTAGGAAGGTTTGTTAAAATAAACATATCACTAAGACTGGCAAATTTTCCTGAATTTACACTTTTCTCTGTGCAATCATCAAAATATGAACGTATCTCACTCAGAAACACACCCGGCGCCACGAGGGGGCATTTGGGGCGACGCCCCCTCACGTCATCAACCTCGCCCCCTCGGATGTTAATGGAACACTGCAAGCTTCAGCGCGTCGCACACCCCCTAGCGCGTCGTAACGCCAGGCCGATATGGCTGAAAGTGGAGTAATTGTGGCACTGTTGGCTTGCCATAGACGATGCGTTCCAACGCGTCGTGACGTCAGACGCGTCTCTTCCGAAGCGGCAAGGGGGCGGAGATTGCGGCTTCGTCACACTCTGGCTGATTACACAACCTGAAAAAAGTTCAGCGATCGCCGGGTCGCCTGCCCTGAACCACAAAAAAGCTTTAAAAACAGCAGTAGTAGAACGATTCTGCCATTACACTGGTGGGAGAAGCTTTTTTTCAGCGTGACGGTGGGAGGGCCGACGATTTGGTAGGATATCGGTCGAACCGCGACAGCGGGCCGACCTGCATTCCTGGGCAGAGCGAGGCAGGCAGCCGGCCTGGGTGATGGAGCAAACCCACTCAGTGCGAAATCTCCCACTTTTTGGAAATATGCGAAAACCCAGTTTGCCCAACGGAGGTTAGTTCTGCAGCTTTATCGAGGTGAGAATAATATAAAAAATAAAACGTGACGTTTCTGCACCGCTGTGAAGGTTTAATGATCGGCTAACGTTAGCTTAGCTTTTTAGCACAATTGATCTGAGTGAACGCTTTCATTTCTAAATGGTTCAGACTTTTATTTTTACCAAATAAAGCTACAGCTTTTTTTTTAGACACCACAAAAGCTCAACTTTAAATAACTTATTTTTTCGAGCGTTTTTTTTTTCATCTTTGTTTTGCCGTTTTTCCCCCCTTTTTTATATATATAAACTGTTTAGTGTTTCTTTTATATTTAAAGAAATATTTTTATTTGTCCCAATCAGGAACATTTGCTGTGCAGACAACCAAACTTCCATTGATGAGCTGAACACCACGAAGTCCAGTCGAAAGAAAACATCTGCTTTTCAGCAACACCACCAGAGTTCAAAGCTGCAGAAGATCAACATCACCTGCTTCTAAATAAAAGGCTCTTTCAACAGAAACTATTTTATTATTTTTTTAAAAAGCTGTTTCATTTTATATTTTAACAATAAATGAACGGATCATTAAAAATGTCCACGAATCAAAGTCCAAAGACATTTGCACAGGTAGAAGCTCTCCACTTATTGTGCTCAAATTCATATTTTAGAAATGACTCTGTCCTGATAACATTAAAGGCAATTACATTTTTTTAATCGAAATTACAAGTTTAAATGACTATATATAAAAAAATTCATCATGAGATTTATGTCAGAGAAATCCTACCTTACAATCACACTGCAGTCGTTAAATTATTTGTATTGTATTTATTCAGTGTTTGTTTTTCTGGTTGAAATGAGATATAAATAATCTACCAGACTTAAAAAAAAAAAGTACAAGTTTCCATGTTATTTTATTTCTCTAAAAATAAATGTCCAAGGTTCCTTATGTTAAACAAGAAATGATCTAATCTGAAATAACGGGTGGTTTTAATTTACAGATGAAAGGTTTCTAAAGAACTATTTGTTGATTTATTTAGCTATTTTAATTACAAGTGTTCTAAACTTTTGTTTTAACAGTAATCAGGAATTTTGAGGTAACAACAAAAACATTTCCAATGATTTAACTTCAGAAAACTGCTCTATAAATGAGCAGTCCTGTCACACATTAATGTTTTGTACAGATCAGTGGTTTCTGCCACGAGTCTTTCGTGTTTTGGCCCGACGCATCGTTCCTATTGGACAATGCGAAGGTATGTCACAGCTCAGTGCAGGGTTTGCCTTTTAGAATAAATAGTTGTGTGCCTTAAGGGCACCAAAATCTGAAAAGTTTGGTGCCCCTCAGAAAAGTTCGGTACCAAACCTACCGCTTCGCAGCATAGCGAACTTTTGATATAAAAGGATGCAAATGGTGCATTCTGGTGATATCTGGGGCAGAACTGGGGTGAAATTATGGGAGGGAATTTTTTTGTTTTTGGAGTAATATTTTCTGAAATTTAGAAATTTTCTAACCTTGTCAGAAGCTGAAATGACCCCATGCCAATATGCACAGGCAGATTGGCATTGGGGTCATCTCAGCTGCTGATGTTTTATTAAACATCCAGCCAATTAACAATCATGGCTGCCATGAGTGTTGATTACACTTGTGATTACAGAAAATCTATTAGCAGTCATCATGGTCATTCGCTCGCGTGTGCACGTAAATAAAAAAACTCTCCGCTGGCTGCTGTGCGGGGCTCAGCCTGCAGCCTGCTGCTCACTCTTCCCTCAAACACGCTGTCATAATTGTGTTTAGAAACCAGTCACCACTCACCATTTGCTTAATTATACATCTGTGTAGTTAATACACAGAATAATCTGATTCGCTCGCACGTGCACGTAAAGAAGTAAAAAACTCTCCGCTGGCTGCTGCGCGGGGCTCAGCCTGCAGCCTGCTACTCACTCTTCCCTCAAAAACGCTCCATTTGTTTTATTATATATCTGTGTATAATAAAACACGGCATTACAAACAGAGGAGAACATTTTCTGATGACGTTTTGTGTATGTGTCGGTCTCAGAAAGTAGAATTCTGCGCAACTTTTGTCCAAATTTGATAGATTTCTGTACAGTTATCTAATAAAAAAAAGGTAGATTCCAGTCGGGAATGCAAGTCTAGAGAGTTGTGTGCCCGCCCCCAAAGTAGGGTGCCACGGGGACCCGGGTAACCGCAAAAATCGAACCCTGGCTCAGTGTCGAAAGTTGGATTGGCTTGACCTTTGACCATGTCAGCTTGGCGACAAGCGGCAATGCGCGCTCCCGTTAGAAGCGTCGGTTTAACTCGGCTTTTGCTAAAAAGCAACGCGTCTCATTTAAAATAATAATTTTTAGACTGATTTTTGACGCGTCTGACGTGAAAGGCCCAAGAGTGATGACACTATTTTTTAAAATTATTATTTGAACGTATAGACCCTCAGTCAAGTGATCTGCATTCCTCACAGAGCCGGTGTTCTGTCGAGATGAGGAGGTGCGCGTGCCGTGGCGGAGGTGAGTCGTCGAGGTGAGGTGAGTCGTGCTACATGATCTGTCTTTTGCTTGGTGGACTTGACAAATCCCAGGAACTTAATCTTAGTCAGTCTCTTAAAACGGTGTAGCCTAAATACACGAGCTTTCCAGGAGCACACCCAATTCATTACGCATGCTCAGGGGCAGGTACCCTCCGGTGCACACTTTTTTGGGGGGAGCGCCCCCGCCCCCTTAATATTTTTTTTCTGGCGCCGGGACTGCTCAGAAATGTTACTATGACTTTGCCCCAGCTCAAGTAAACACACTCAAATAAAATCATAAACATACCCACCCCCACCATAGCCCCAATGGACCTTACATACTACATTTTATATATTGCACACACTCCCCAAACACACCTCATCCACCATTCACCACCCCATTGTACCCACCTCACCCCAGTGGACCAAACTGTCATAGTACAGTTCTAATATATTCGGTCCACCCAGTTAGGGGTGGGAGGACGTATGTTTAATATTTTGAAGTAAATATGTAGAACTGATCAAGGACAAACTATTCAAAACATCTCTGGCTGAAATATGTTAAAATACTGAGGACTACACAGAAAAATGTGTCAGTTGCCCATGGAAAACCCTGATAATACATTATCTCACCGGTCACCTTTTCACCTGCTTTTCCATGAAAATAATAAAAAAAAAACAGTTGATCATTTCAGAGGGGTATGAATGGAACATGATTTACATATTTTCATGTCTGGGAAAAATTTGGGATTATATGAGTTAATGATGTGAAGTACTAACGAGGTGACTGGTAGTAAGATACACTGGGTCACCAGAAACATTTTCACAGCCCCAGAAGGTTCGCAGCCCCTCTGCTGGCATTTACCACGTTACAACTCTTATTTGAAAAAAAAATATTTTCTTGAGTCATATCTGCATGTTTGCACCTCAATAATGCAAGAGTGACCCCTCAAACATGAATAATTTCTATTTTGGACTATATATATATATATATATATATATATATATATATATATATATATATATATATATATATATATATATATATATATATATATATATGTGTGTGTATATGTATATGTGTGTGTGTGTTTATGGGGGGGGGATTTTAGTCAGCCCAACGGCAACTTGCAGAGATGTGTGGGATATTTTAGGATATTTGAAGGTTGCCGGCCACACTGCAGCAATTTCTGTTTTTTTTCCTCCCCCAGGATTCCAAAGAAATATTGGCTGGCATCAATCGTTAAGATCCTGATACTGTTCCTGATGAACCATGTTCTTTTGCTGAACAACAAAACTTAAGAATAATTCAGATTTTATTTTCAATCAAAAATTATTTCAATATCACTGAGGTATCACACAGTCAATACAATGAAATATGCATCATTTATTTCAGTCCACACAAATCTAAGAAAATATGAGAAGCATCATGAAGGACCTGACACCTGTCTTCAGTTCCTATCAAGCTGCCAAAACTGTGAAAAATCACCAGCAAGGTTTTATGATCTATATTGACATAAAAGTTTTGCAGTTTCAGAATTGTGCACATTTGCTAGAGAAGGATCTGAGTTGTTGCATTATCAAGACATCCAGGATATCTGGGATCAACTGTGAGGCCTCACAGGTGGCATTCTACCAGAGGGCAGCTGACAGGATGCGGGTGACAGCTGTCACGAGAGACCACCAGCTGACCATGTGGCTGGCACTGCGGGTGTTGGATGCTGTGTCGAGGAGTTCCCAGTCTGGCAACATGGACAGCCTTGTTTGGCGGATTGTTTGGCCTTGTTTGTTTTCCCTCAGATAAAATAGTATTTAGAGTAAAACAGAAATCATCAGTATTTACAGAATTGATTGAGTTAATTTCGCAAAATCAGTATAAACAGAAAGGTGAATATATCAATGATACATGGATGGCAGAATAAAACATAAAAGCTTATTTCCATTGTGGTCCATGTGAGGCTAAAACCTGACAACATTGTGGAGCTCGATTAAACATGTACAGATTGCAAAGACATTATAATCTCATCAGTTAATGTAAGTAGCAATAAGTGTGTAGTTTATATATAATCATTTACACTGGGACACCAGTGAAATAAAGTACAAATAGAACAGAGAACAATAAGATCTTAATAAATTAAAATAAATAGCAACTGTATCCCTGTAGGGCAGCACGGTGGCTTAGTGGTTAGCACTGTTGCCTCACAGCGAGAAGGTTATGGGTTCAATTCCCGTCTGTGACCTTTCTGTGTGGAGTTTGCATGTTCTCTCTGTGTTTGTGTGGGTTTCCTCCAGGTGCTCTGTTTCTTCCCACATCCAAAGACATGCGGGTTAGGTGGATTGGAATCTTTAAATTGTCTGTAGGTGTGCATGTGGGTGTAAATGTGTTTGTTTGTGGCCCTGCGACAGACTGGCGTTCTGTCCTGGGTGTACCCCGCCTCGCGCTCTATGACTGCTGGGATAGGCTCCAGCCCCCCGCGACCCTCAGTTGGACTAAGCGGTTGAAGATGAGTGTGTCCAAACCTTCACAGCAATAACAGCGCAGCACTGATGAACCATTTTCAGTTTGAGAGCAGTGTGATTTTTTGAGGGATAATTGCGGCAGCTACAAAATGTAAGGGTCTGTAAATTATTCAGATTAATTGATCAAATGTTTATCTGAAACCTTATTTTGTGATGTTTGATATCATCGATTCCCATCAGAATATTGGAGTTTATAATACCTGTGAACGAAGCACCGGCTGCAGAGCAAAAGACCAGAATTAAAGAACCCATCTGTCAAATATAGTGAAGATTTGTCCCATCCTGTCTATGGCTGATGCTGAGACCCTGATCCATGCGTTTATCTCTTCTAGACTGGACTACTGCAATGTTCTTTTTCTGGTTTACCGTAGTCCAGCATTAGGGGTCTCCAAATGGTTCAAAATGCTGCAGCCAGACTTTTGACATGAAGCAAAAACTTCGACCACATTACACCCATTTTGGCATCCCTTCACTGGCTTCCTGTCCCAGTGAGATCAGAGTTTAAGGTTCTGCTACTAGTCTATAAAATTGTTCACAGACTGGCACTTCCCTACCTAGCTGACCTAATTAAACCTTACGTGCCGGCCCGGGCTTTGCGTTCTCAGGGTGCAGGACTGCTTTGTGTCCCTAGGGTGAATAAGAAGTCTGCGGGTCATAGAGCTTTCTCTTATTGTGCCCCTGTTCTGTAGAATGATCTCCCTGCATCAATCAAACATTCAGATTCTGTGGAGACTTTCAAGTCCAGACTTAAGACACACTTATCTTCTCTTTTGTATGAAAGCATACTGGCATAGTATAGTTCTACGCTTTTTACTCTTTAATTCATTTTATTAGGAAACGGAGCATGCCGCGGCCTCAACTTTACCTAAACTCTGAGTCTTTTAGTGAAGCTTAGGGCTAGTGGCCGGCGATCACCTTAGTATTACCTGTTTTTCTTGTTGTTTAATGCTGGTAAATTATGCTGTATTTCTTGTCTTTCTGATGCCTGATACTGTTTTTTCTCTCTGTTTAAGGTGCAGCTCCATCTAGAGATGGGTGTGTTATTTGTGGTGGAGACCCTCCTGTCTTGTGCACCAACAGCATTTCCTGTATTTTCTTTTTGTGAATTGTTCTGTAATTTGTGTCTGTAGCATGGCCTAAGCAGAGGGTCACCCCCTTTGAGCCTGGTCTGCTTGAGGTTTCTTCCTCAGAAGGAGTTTTTCCTTACCACTGCTGCTCTGGGGGATAGTAAGGTTAGACCTTACTTGTGTGAAGTGTCTTGAGGCAACTCTGTTGTGATTTGGCGCTATATAAATGAAAATAAATTGAAATTGAAATCATTACACATAATTTGCATTAATGATAACCAGTGAAAGTTACTTGTAAGCAAATTGACTGAAGCTTTGAGTTAGCCAGATGTTGTGTGGGTGGTAATGGGGGGTTAAGTACAGCCAGCTTTGAAGTCGGTATCAACCAGAGATTCAGACATTAGTAAGCTTTACGGAGTAAATCACATGTCTCTGAGGACCGTGCTTTTGGAGTAGTTGACCAAGCTTCTTGCTTTTGGATAACATGCACAATTCTTCTAAGGCATTTTTATGAAACAGTGGAAAGAATGTCAGAGTGATATTTGGAGAGAAAAAAAAGAGACTCTTTTTTTTTCTTTCTTTCTTTCTTTTTTTAAAATTTGTGTTTTCTCTATAGTATAGCCAGCACTGACGTTACCCCCCTTCCTGCCTTTTTCATCTCTTCTCAACTTCACCACCTGCAACAGATTTCAACCTCATAAATGACCCATCTTCCTTTTCAACATACTGTGTTTTTATGGGCTGTTAGTGCAGTTTGATCAGATATGGCCAATGTCATCTGATCTTTTTTCATGTGATTACTCTTTGATGTAGTAGGATAGCAAAAGTGCTCTGTCCACTCACTCCCTGATAGTCTTGAATAGTAATGAACAATTCAGAAACAGAGGTATTGAAGACTTTAGTTTAGTCTGATGTGTGTAACAGTAATCAATACAAGTAAAAACAAAGTGCAGTGAGAAACTTTATTCCCTACAATATTACCAGTCTGATAACCTACAACTGATATTTCTTTGTGTGGAAGAAACATGTTTTGAGATGCACAAATACATTAGGCGGCACACACAGTGTCATTTTTTTGGATTGTTCAGGCATTAGTTTTTTTTTTTTTAGAGTATCAACGAAATATGAAAGTGTATTAAACAACAGCTAGTGCAAATGATGTCTAGATAAAACAATGAAAGAATGTGCTTGTTTTATGTCAGTTCATATTGCAAAGTGAATGTTATTTATGTTGGCCATTTTCCATCATTGTGTTGTGAGTGACAAATTTTCACTTGGATTCCTGTACAGTGTGTTACTTCCTCAGTTAACAACCAGAGAAGGAGGAGAGGTTGTGCAACTACCCTGTTTGCAAGAAATATTAAGCATAATAGATGAATTTGAATGAAAGGTTGTGGTTAGATGGGCGTTGTGCAGAGGAATCGAAGCGCTACATTCCTCCAAAGCTACACCTTGTCCCACTGGCAAGGACGTCACTGTCTTGACAGATGACCCTGCTGTGCTGTCCCATTGGGTCAGCTAATTTGAGCACTTGTACATGGTTGACCCTCAGGGCAAGATGATGTCTTCAATGCCAGGGTTCAGCTACAAATCATTGAGTTTCAGTGGGATTGCAAAGGTGGTGAAATGGCTGAGGATTATGCTGCAGGGATGTATCTTGTCAAGCCTGAACTATTTTAGACAGGTGAAGATCCTGAAAGCAGTCCTTATTTCCATTTGAGAGACAACTACAGGTTCATCCCAACAGACTGGATGAATGGACTTGTCTGGAAAGGAAAATATCACCTGGATTACCATAGCTAAAAGGGGTGTTACGCTGCTATCTGTGGATGGCAAGCTATTCGCAGGGTTCATGCTCAGTAGGATTCAGTGCTGACCTTTTGTTAATTGTGATTAAACTTAAGAACTTTGGTGATTATCTGGAAGCAGGCACTGATGATCTGTTGATCAATTCTGTCATCTCATAAACCAATACATGTTTTAATTTAATAGAAAAATAAAATGTATTGCACAATATGTTGTCCATAAAAACAAAAACAGCTTTGAATTGCAACCAGACAGGATCAAAATATGCCCGATTGGGCAAGTCCACACTTGGCCCTGTAGTGAGAATACATGTTCTCGTGAGTGCTGTAGTAAATGCTTTTAGTACATCAAGGTGGTTCACTTCCACCAACAAACCTTTGTATTGATCAGAGGTGTCTAAATGATCAGACATTTGCAGGTGTGTGCCACTGCAGGGAGTAGTTATGCTTCTTTATTCTTGTATTTGAGGCATAATTAATGTGTCTGTGCAGTGTGACACTGTCAGTATTGGTGTGTTGATACAAAATGGGCCATGCTGAGAGCAGCCACCAGATTTCTTTTAGTGCCCAGTAGAGGGCAGGCTCAACTTTGCACACCTCCATGCATGCATGGCGGTAGTGGCTGTCAAACAAAGCACTCTGTTGTATGAGTTGTAGGATATGGCCATCATCAAAGATGGTATCATGTAATGACTGTGTAATTGAACTTTAGTTGTTTTTATTTTTTCATTTAAAGATCATGAATGATTAATTAAAATGTTGGTGAAGGGAACAGAGGTGATGAGGAAGTAATGGGTAGATATGGTATCAAGGATAGGAATGGGGAAGGACAGATGGTAGTCGATTTTGCAAAAAGGATGGAAATGGCTGTGGTGAATACCTACTTTAAGCAAAGGGAGGAGCACAGGGTAACATAAGAGTGGAGGAAGGTGCACACAGGTGGACTACATTCTTTATAGGAGATGCAAGCTAAAATAAATCACAGACTGTAAGGTGGTAGCAGGAGAGAGTGTCACTAGACAGCACAGGATGGTTGTTTGTAGGATGACTTTAGAGGTAAAGAAGAAGAAGAGAGTGAGAGCTCAACAAAGGATCAGATGGTGGAAGCTGAAGGAGGAAGACTGTTGTGTGAAATTTAGCGAACAGGTGAGAGAAGCACTGGTTGGAGGGGAAGCAATTTTGGACAACTGGAAAAGTACTGCAGATGTGGTGAGGGAGACAGCTAGGACAGTACTGGGTATGACATCTGGACAGTGGAAGGAAGACAAGGAGACTTGGTGGTGGAATGAAGAGGTCCAGGAAAGCATAAGGAGAAAGAGGTTGGCGAAAAAGTTTTGGGATAGTCTGAGAGATGAAGAAAGTAGACAGGAGTACAAGGAGATGCGGCGTAAGGCGAAAAGAGAAGTGGCAAAAGCAAAGGAAAAGGCATATTGCGAGCTGTACAAGAAGTTGAATAGTAAGGAAGGAGAAAAGGACTTGTACCGATTGGCCAGACAAAGGGACAGAGCTGGAAAGGATGTGCAGCAGGTTAGGGTGGTAAAAGATGCACATGGTAATGTGCTGACAAGTGAGGAGTGTGTGCTGAGAAGGTGGAGGGAATATTTTGAAGAGTTGATGAATAAAGAAAATGAGCGAGAGAAAAGGCTGGATGATGTAGTGAGAGTAAATCAGGAAGTACAAGAGATTAGCAAGCAAGAAGTGAGGGCTGCTATGAAGAGGATGAAGAGTGGAAAGGCAGTCGGTCCAGATGACATTCCAGTGGAGGCATGGAAATGTCTAGGAGAGATGGCAGTAGAGTTTCTAACCAGATTGTTTAATAAAATCTGAGAGTGAGAGCATGAGAAAAGTGAGAGCATGCCTGAGGAGTGGAGACGAAGTGTGCTTGTTGTGTGGGCCGCTGAAGAGGAGGTACTGCTGGCCCACCACCACCAGAGGGCACCCGGCCTGGAGTGCGGGCTCCAGGCACCAGAGGGCGCTGCCGCCTCACAGGAGCAGCCAGGGTGACAGCTGACGCTCATCATCTTTGACAGCTGTCACCATTCATCAGGATCAGTGTTGGTATATCAGCCAGACGACATCTCCACCTCTTTGCCGAGATATCGTTCTACCTTGAAGGTAACGTACCTCAGCTGACTGTGAGACAGTATCCTTTTGTTACTTGAGCGTTGTATTGTGAACTACTTTTCCAACGAGAGGTGGAGGTAGCTTTCCTGCCATACGGATTGCTGGGTGCAAACGCGCCCTCATTTAACTGCTTTTTGTTCCTCCCCAGCAGTACCAGATCCGACACGTGGAGGCAGTGGCCACCTGGGAGTTTGGGACTTGGCGGCTCCAGTATTCCCGGGGTCTGGTGGCGGAGGAAATCGTGTGGTTCCGGTTCTGCTTTGGACAGGTGTCTCCTATCTTCGAGCCTGCCCACACGACACCTTTGTGATTTGACTCCTGTCTAGTGTTGTAATCTGTTGTATTGGTTGTGCACATTCGCAACAGTAAATTGTTGTTATTTGACCTACTCCATTGTCCGTTCATTTGCGCCCCCTGTTGTGGGTCCGTGTACCTACACTTTCACAACAGTGCTGGTCCCTATTTTCAAGAACAAGGGTGATGTGCAGAGCTGCAGTAACTACAGAGGCATAAAGCTGATCAGCTACAGCATGAAGTTATGGGAAAGAGTAGTAGACGCTAGGCTTAGAAAACAGGTGAAGATCTGTGAGCAGCAATATGGTTTCATGCCGAGAAAGAGCACTACAGATGCAATGTTTGCTCTGAGAATACTGTTGGAAAAGTACAGAGAAGGATAGAAAGAGTTACATTGTGTGTTTGTGGACTTAGAAAAAGCTTATGATAGGGTGCCAAGAGAAGAGTTGTGGTATTGTATGAGGAAGTCTGGAGTGGCAGAGAAGTATGTTAGGGTAGTGCAGGACATGTACAAGAATAGTGTGACAGCGGTGAGATGTGCAGTCGGAATGACAGACTCATTCAAGGTGGAGGTGGGATTACACCAAGGATCAGCTCTGAGTCCTTTCTTGTTTGCAGTGGTGATGGACAGGTTGACGGATGAGATCAGACAGGAGTCCCCATGGACTATGATGTTTGCAGATGACATTGTGATCTGTAGTGAGAGTAGAGAGCAAGTTGAGTCTAGTCTGGAGAAGTGGAGATATGCTTTGGAGAGAAGGGGAATGAAAGTCAGTAGAAGCAAGACTGAGTACATGTGTGTGAATGAGAGGGAGCCCAGTAGAATTGTGCAGTTACAAGGAGTAGAAGTGGTGAAAGTAGATGAGTTTAAATATTTGGGGTCAACTATTCAAAGTAATGGAGAGTGTGGTAGAGAGGTGAAGAAGAGAGTGCAGGCAGGGTGGAGTGGGTGGCGAAAGGTGGCAGGAGTGATTTGTGACCGAAGAATATCAGCAAGGGTGAAGGGGAAAGTTTATAAGACAGTAGTGAGACCAGCTATGTTGTATGGTTTAGAGACAGTGGCACTAACAAAAAGACAGGAGGCAGAGCTGGAGGTGGCAGAGCTGAAGATGTTGAGGTTCTCTTTGGGAGTGACAAGAATGGACAAGATTAGGAATGAACATATCAGAGGGACAGCTCAGGTGGGATGGTTTGGAGACAAAGTCAGAGAGGCGAGATTGAGATGGTTTGGACATGTGCAGAGGAGGGACCCAGGGTATATAGGGAGAAGGATGCTGAGAATGGAGCCACCAGGCAGGAGGAGAAGAGGGAGACCAAAGAGGAGGTTCATGGATGTGCTGAGAGAGGACATGCAAGTGGTTGGTGTGACAGAGGAAGATACAGAGGACAGGGTGAGATGGAAACGATTGATCTGCTGTGGCGACCCCTAACGGGAACAGCCGAAAGACAAAGAAGAAGAAGAAGAATGATTAATTAAAAGTGGAGCTAGATGCCGATAACAGGCCTCTCATACAGCTGTCTTATTTGTGAGCAATAAATCACAGCCAAACCATGAATGCCATGTTTATCTCAACATTCCTTGGGATTGTGTTGGTATTCAGGTGTGCAGTGCGTGCCAAGGAATTCTTATTATTCCACACGTGGCATCCACTCCTTCCTTTCAAACAGGCACAGAAACTAATCTCTCCTCAAAAGTGCCCTGTACTCAGTCAGCTTTACTGAATGTATCATGTTAGAAACATAGGCAATCAAGATGTTTGTTAACAAATTTGTTTTAACACTGCGTCTCCACAGATTTGCCACAGTCAAGTATGACAAGACTTCAAAGAACATTAAGAATATGTTCATGCATCTCACTAACTACAGTGTCAACAAAAAGAGCAGCAACTACATCAGGTAATATTTATTGGTGGTAAACATATATTGGTTTAAACATATGTAGCACTTACTGTTTTTGTAGGGTGATTAGTTTTACCTGTATAATGTGATTCCTGCTTATACCATAAACTGAGTACGAGGGCTGTCAATAAAGTAACGGTCCTTTTTATTTTTTTCAAAAACTATATGGATTTCATTCATATGTTTTTACGTCAGACATGCTTGCACCCTCGTGCGCATGCGTGAGTTTTTCCACGCCTGTCGGTGACATCATTCGCCTGTGAGCCCTCCTTGTGGGAGGAGTCGTCCAGCCCCTCGTCGGAATTCCTTTGTCTGAGAAGTTGCTGAGAGACTGGCGCGTTGTTTGATCAAAATTTTTTCTAAACCTGTGAGACACATCGAAGTGGACACGGTTCGAAAAATTAAGCTGGTTTTCAGTGAAAATTTTAACGGCTGATGAGAGATTTTGAGGTGAGACTGTCGCTTTAAGGACTTTTCACGGTGCGAGACGTCGCGCAGCGCTCTCAGGCGGCGTCATCAGCCTGTTCAAGCTGAAAACCTCCACATTTCAGGTTCTATTGATCCAGGACGTCGTGAGAGAACAGAGAAGTTTCAGAAGAAGTCGGTTTCAGCATTTTATCCGGATATTCCACTGTTAAAGGAGATTTTTTTTAATGAAAGACGTGCGGACGGGTCCGCGCGTCGGGACGCAGCCGCCGCGACGCTCCGCCACAGGAAAAACACCTCTGTTGAAAGCCTTAAGGACAAGTTGGAACATGTCCTGCCTGTTAAACAATTTCTCATATACTCACTCCACTGAAAGCCATCAAAAGCCACCTGGATTTTACAAATGGTTATCAACACGGAGGTGTTTTTCCTGTGCCGCCGCAGTGCGGCGGCTGCGTCCCGACGCACGGACCCGTCCGCACGTCTTTCATTAAAAAAATCTCCTTTAACAGTGGAATATCCGGATAAAATGCTGAAACCGACTTCTTCTGAAACTTCTCTGTTCTCTCACGACGTCCTGGATCAATAGAGCCTGAAATGTGGAGGTTTTCAGCTTGAACAGGCTGATGACGCCACCTGAGAGCGCTGCGCGACGTCTCGCACCGTGAAAAGTCCTTAAAGCGACAGAATCACCTCAAAATCTCTCATCAGCCGTTAAAATTTTCACTGAAAACCATCTTAATTTTTCGAACCGTGTCCACTTCGATGTGTCTCACAGGTTTAGAAAAAATTTTGATCAAACAACGCGCCAGTCTCTCAGCAACTTCTCAGACAAAGGAATTCCGACGAGGGGCTGGACGACTCCTCCCACAAGGAGTGCTCACAGGCGAATGACGTCACCGACAGGCGTGGAAAAACTCACGCATGCGCACGAGGGTTCAAGCATGTCTGACGTAAAAACATATGAATGAAATCCATATAGTTTTTGAAAAAAATAAAAAGGACCGTTACTTTATTGACAGCCCTCGTATATGAGGTGTGCTTCTTCTGTTTCAGCTGTGATGACCCTGAAGTTGAGAATTATGGGAGCAAGTGGAGTATGAATGCCGTGTTGAGGTATTTGAAGCAGGAAGGGAAGGACACTCTGTGTGAGTCAAATCTTCAGTCTCCTTTGTCAACCTGCTCATCATTTCCTTTTGGATAAATACAGGATTAGATTTGTGTCAGAATTACACCCTCAAATCAGAAAAAGTTAAGCATGATAAAAAGAAAGCCTGCAATCATTTGTATATTTACTTTGACTGTGTGTCCTCAACTTCATTTCATTTGTTAATATACATCCATTCCTCTGTTTCAAGCTTGCAACACACCCCCCTCCCATTTAAAAAAAAAAAAAAAAAAAGTTGGGACACTGAAGTACTTGCCACTGTGTAATGTTGCCAATTCTTCTCACAACACAAAAGATGTTTTGACACTGAGGACACCAAACGAAGAAGTGTTTTCAGTGTTATTTTGTCCCATTTTTCCTTCAAACACGTCTTAAGGTGTGCAGCACTACGGGCCTGTTGTTGTTGTGCATTTGTTGCAAAATTCTCCGCACACTTTCTATTGGGGCCAGCTCAGGATTGCAGACAGACCATTCCAGTAGCTGTACCTGTCTCTTCTGCAGCCATGCCTTTATAATGTGTGCAGGATGTGGTTTTGCATCGTTTTGTTGAAAACGTCATGGATATCTCTGTAATGTAATCTTGGAGACAGCATGTGTTGCTCTAAAATTTCATTGTACAGTCGTAAATAGCATTAATAATTCATTGACAGGATCCACCTCCCCAGATATTTGTGTTGCTTTGTGGTGAAAGTAGAGCGCACGTTGTTATGTACATTGTGGAACTTTGTTCAATCCCTCAGTCCCCAAACAACTTGTTTCTGGCTGTATAGCATTTATTCATTTCTATGTTTGTAACAGTGGGGAAAAAATAATGTCTTCTATATGGCCAAATACACAACATAATGTTCAATGGAAGAGGAAAGTAAAACCAGAATTAAAGAGTAGATTGTGTAGTTGGTGATGATACCAAAACGTTTCATCTGTACATAAAATTAGTGACACAAACATGAAACACTATCAAATATGGTAATGCTGCTTATATTTATTGGAAACTTCATAATGTCAATGTCAATGTCAATTTTATTTATATAGCACATTTACTACAACAGCAACTGCCCAAAGTGCTTCACAGTAAAAACAATATCAAAAACCATACCACCAAAACAGAGCATTAAAATTCCAAAATATACAAAAACACATAAAACCAGACACACACAGCTTAAATTGTATTAAAAGCCAAAGCATAAAAATGAATCTTAAGAACAGATTTAAAAGACTCTAGAGATGGAGCAGCTCTGATGTGCATAGGCAGACTGTTCCAGAGTTTAGGCGCAGCCACCGAAAAAGCCCGATCACCTCGAGTTTTTAATCGAGATCTGGGCACATTTAATAAAAGCTGGCTTTCTGACCTCACTGATCTGACCGGAACATAAGGAGTCAAAAGCTCAGAGAGGTATTCGGGAGCCAAACCATTTAAACACTTGAACACAAGCAGCAGGATCTTAAAATCAATCCTAAATGAGACTGGGAGCCAATGGAGCGAGGCTAACACAGGGGTGATGTGCTCTCGTTTCCTCATCCCCATGAGCAGTCGTGCAGCAGCGTTCTGAACCTGCTGCAGATGCTTTAGAGACAACTGGTCCAGTCCACAGTAGAGTGAGTTACAATAATCTAAACGATGTTATAAGCAAATGAATAACTCGCTCAAAATCACACGCTGGGAGGTAAGCCTTCACTTTTCTCAAAATTCTAAGTTGGTAGAAACTGGCCTTTACCACAGAATTAATTTGCTTGTCCATTTTGAAGGAGCTGTCAAAAATAACCCCCACATTTCTGACAGAATCATGCACACAGGAAGACAAAGGACCAAGCACATCATATGAGCCAGATGACCAAAACTAACTAATTAAATAAAATAAGTTCAAAGCACTCGGGTCACGAAGTGAGGAGGGCACAGTGGCCAGAAACGCACTCGTAAATTGCTCCACAGACTGTGAGTTTAACGCGCGCTTTGTGCGCACAGAAAGGTCCCATTTTTCCACTGAGCCTGGAAGAGCTAAGTTGAATAAAATCGGCAGATGATCCGAGATCCCACAGTCACATATCTCCTCGACTTGGAACACTGAGGCCAAAAGAAAGAATAAGATCTAATGTATGCCCCTTTTCATGCGTGGGACCACTAACCCACTGCGTGAGATTAAAAGAGTCAATCACATTAAAAAAGTCCTTGACCAGGGGCTTATTGTCACAACAAATATGAATATTAAAATCACCCACAATCAACAAACAGTCAGTGGTGATTACAATTCCAGCCAGGAAATCTGAAAACTCTTGTATAAAGTGCTTGTTGAACTTAGGGGGGCGATAGATAAGCGCACAATGGACAAGTGGGTTTGTCTGGAGTTTTAACAGTTGTATTTCAAAACTCAAGAAGAGTTCAGAAGGAGAGCGACAGCAGTGAAGGCTGGATTTAAAAACTGTTGCAAGCCCTCCACCTTTTCCAGAATTACGAGGCGCACTAAAATATGTGCAGCCCGGCAGAAGAAGTTCAGAAAAGGCCGAGCACTCACCCACTTGCAGCCATGTCTCCGTCAGGCACATAAAATCCAGTTTTTTAGAGGCAAAAAAGTTGTTAAGAAGGAAGGTTTTGTTGGTGACCGACCGGCAGTTTAACAGCGCCAAACGGAGTGCGGTGTGCTCGATGCGAGGAGTTTGAGCATGGGCGACCACGCGGATGTTTCCGCAGTCCACACCCCGCTTGCCTGCTCTCGACTGCCGGGGGACGAACCAACACACGGGCGGATGCAGGTGATCCATGGGGCCGCATCTATCCGGGGCCAATGGAGGTAGGAGGAGGAGCTAGGGCTCCTACCTCCTAGCCCTACCTCCAATGGCGGTAGGGCTCTCAGGTAGGCCCTTACCCGAACAAGGACGCCGCCTCTCTTTCCCCTTCTCCTGGAGCGTCTTTTTCGAGGACATGCCCAGGAGAGCCTTCGTAGGCACGCCGGAATAGATGCGAGGGGAGGACAGTTTGTGGAATCATGCTGTTTCAAGCCATGATTAAAAAGTGCCTCATATGATGTTCGAATATTTAGAAGTGATTGGCGATCATATACAATTACAGCTGTAGCGTTCTGGATCCATACATGTAATAAAACAATAAATAGTCCAAGTAGGGCAGAGAGACACAAATTACTAATCACAATTAGTAATTTTCCGGTCTCACAGGGATTTGAACCGAGGATCCTCTGCTAATACACCCACCACTTTAATCACCTCCCCATAATGTTGTGGTTGAAGTTATTAACTGTTTAATTTGTTTTTCATTTTCAGTTGCTTTTTGTAAAAACTTTGTTTGATACTGAAAGCATTTTGTGTAATTTTGACTCTTATGTAACCTCCCTGTCTTATACATGTATAGTAATGTTTGTATTGCACATCTTGTGCACACTTATTTTTTTTTTTTGTTTTGTTTCAACTGGTTTTATTCATAAAATTTAAGCTCATAGACAGTCAAAAAAACATGTAACCACAATCACCTCATTTCTGTCCATTTTGTGTGTTCCAGTACTGATCAGACAGGTGGAAGACCTCATCATCAAAGCTCTCCTGAGTGCTGAACTACAGATTTCTACAGCCTGCAAGACATTTGTTCCCTACAAAACAAGCTGCTTTGGTACACATTTCATATTCTTAATAGATTGCCTTTGGCCTTTTATCAGTTTTTGAGGGTATCCCTTTTGGTATGCCTGCATTACAGGATCAGCAAATGCATAAGCACTGACGGGCTCGTTGGAATGCAGGCTACTGTGAAGTTGACCTCTTGAAAATTTGAAAACTTGTAAATCAAATTTTGCAACACAAAATAAATTGTGCTGCTTTCCTCTATTTTATTTATTTTATCTATTTTCCCATCTACTGTTACCTACCAGTAATTAGGTTAAAGTTGAGTTAAATGTGGACAGTTAAAAATATTGTTACAAAGCTTTGTGATGAGTTGTTTGGGTTGTATTGGATACGCAGCAGCATAGATTCACACCATCTGACATATGCCTGCATAAAGATGTTATCTAATACATGAGTGTCGCTGGTAGCCTGATGAGCTGCGCTAACCCAGGGTGTAAATGTTGATCTTGCATGTATTTCCAGGAACACACAGCTTGCCCTGCCATAACCTGAATTAACATCTAGATGTTACATACCTTTGCAGTGACTAGAGCTATCCCAGTCATCTTCTTCGTCTTTTCCTTTTTAAGTGTGTCTCCTTAATGTGATACAGTTACAGTTAAATCTATTCAAGCATAAAAATTCAAAAAGAAAAAATAATATAGCTCCTTCAACTGCACCACAGACTAAAACAGTTAAATGTGGTCTATTAAACATTAGGTCTCTCTCTTCCAAGTCCCTGTTAGTAAATGATATAATAATTGATCAACATATTGATTTATTCTGCCTTACAGAAACCTGGTTACAGCAGGATGAATGTTAGTTTAAAGTAGACCTGCATTGAAATAAATGTGGTCAGATCTCAGAAAGAAATAGCTGATATGTATTTATAAGACCCTTGAGAATGCAGTAAAGTAAATCTGTAAGCCCAAATTTGTAATTCAGCGGAGAAATCTTCGTTTAAAAATGACAAATTTGCAGCTAAAATTTAGGCGTCTGTGAAAACAGTTTGTACAGCCGTATCATTTCCATGACGTCAGGGACAAGACAACGCGCTCCCGCCTTCAGTCCGATCCCGCATTGAAATTGATTTTATCTGTTAGTAATGTTACTTATACACGTCCTGGTTTCAACATCCAAAAGTAAGCTGCAATGAATGTGAGATACAGATCTGTGTGCTCAGATCAGCAACGACATCGGCAGCGGGCGCCGTTCTTCCTCTCCCGCTCGCTGCCTCCGCTGCGCTTATTAAGTCTGCGGGCTCGTTAACGAGCTCGTTAACCGCCGACGTGGGCCACTCACACCGCCCGTGTCTGCTTTGCAGCCGGTGTTGTGCCAGATTCAGCGCACAACACCGGCATCACCTCTCTGTCTACTGAATGGAGCTGCAGCACACTTGGCACAAGTCTGAGATTACGCTCGCTGTTTTAATGCGAAGCGGCCGGTACACCTGTTGCTGCAAGGACAGACTTCTTGTGGCAAAATCCACAGCACCGCACGTGTCGGCAGTCGGAGCCCCAGAGCTCCATGGACGCTGAGAGAGGTTTATATATTTTTAATGACTGGGATTCTTTGCGGGTCTCGCCTCCATATTCCGCAATGGTACCGGAGGCGAAAGACAGTAGATTTTCATTGCGACACCACTCAATCAAACGGGCGTATGAAAAAGTCCCCCAAAATAATTTTCAAGCACAAATAAAAGAAATGTGTACTCACCAAACGTGCCGCAAGACAATATGAAGTTTTTAAAAAAGTAGATCCTTCCGTATAAGACAAGAAAAAGGTGCAGATGCAAACTGACATAAATCCACAAATTACAATTGGCGCAATGCATGCTGGGAGAGGGTCTTGTCCGTGACGTCTCGTCAGCGTCCATGTTGAGAGGGACAATTTGCGGAGGGCTAAATGTTAGCTGTAAATATGTAATTTTCAAATGAAGATTTCTCCGTTGAATGACAGATCTGGGCTTGCAGATTTACTTTACTACATTCAGAAGGATCTCATGTGTAAATGTAAGGCCTGGTTCACACGACAGGATTTTAAAATTATCTTTAGGTTTCCAAAACCTGAGAGACCACACACGTGAAGATAAAAAATCATAGCTCTAATAGGTTTGGTCGTCCAGTGTGTGGTGTTCAGCCACACGGTAATAACAACAACACCACACACGAACAGATTTAACACATGAACATTCACAGCTCAGACAGGAAATCTCGCAAAATCTCTCGAGATTAAACGTGACCTCAGAGTAAACAAACGGAGGTACTTTGTGGACTAATTATAACAGAGGGAAAAAATGATACAAAAAGAAAAAGAAAAGTCGTTCTTTAAAGGAGTGGAGACAGCGCGACCACCGGATTTTCTGATAAGTCAGAACAGCTGTTTTGATTTTATTTTCCGCTCCGTGCGTCCGTCACCTCGCTTTCTGATTGGCTGCACGTCACATTCAGCAGGCTGCGTGCTCGTTTGTGGTCAGAGGACACAACACACGCTGCGATATCGGGCCAAAAACACCAACATGTTGAATATCCCCGATTTGCGATCGGAGCGCTCCTGACGCCCTTCCGAGCAGATCAGAGCGCTCTTAACACACCACACACGGCAGGAATATCTGATAAGATTATCTTTGACGTCATCACGATTGTCGGGGCGTCCTTAAGATTGTCGGAAGGGGAAGATCGGGTCCGATATCGGCCTAATTATCCTGCCGTGTGAACCCGGCTTAAGTCATTTTTTGTTCAAAAACTCTGACTGCATTTTTTTCAATGCAGGTCTCCTTTAAATGAGTCAACACCCCCGAGTCACACTGTCAGAATGCTCATAGCACGGGCCGAGGGGGAGGATTAGCAGCAATCTTCCACTCCAGCTTATTAATTAATCAAAAACCCAGACAGAGCTTTAATTCATTTGAAAGCTTGTCTCTTAATCTTGTCCATCCAAATTGGAATTCTCAAAAACCAGTTTTATTTGTTGTTATCTATCGTCCACCTGGTCGTTACTGTGAGTTTCTCTGTGAATTTTCAGACCTTTTGTCTGACTTAGTGCTTAGCTCAGATAAGATAATTATAGTGGGCGATTTTAAAATCCACACAGATGCTGAGAATGACAGTCTCAACACTGCATTTAATCTATTGTTAGACTCGACTGGCTTTGCTCAAAATGTAAATGAGTCCACCCACCACTTTAATCATATCTTAGATCTTGTTCTGACTTATGGTATGGAAATTGAAGACTTAACAGTTTTCCCTGAAAACCCCCTTCTGTCTGATCATTTCTTAATAACATTTACATTTACTCTGATGGACTACCCAGCAGTGGGGAATAAGTTTCATTACAGTAGAAGTCTTTCAGAAAGCGCTGTAACTAGGTTTAAGGATATGATTCCTTCTTTATGTTCTTCAATGCCATATACCAACACAGTGCAGAGTAGCTACCTAAACTGTGAGTGAGATAGATTATCTCGTCAATAGTTTTACATTCTCATTGAGCACAACTTTGGATGCTGTAGCTCCTCTGAAAAAGAGAGCTTTAAATCAGACGTGCCTGACTCTGTGGTATAACTGACAAACTCGCAGCTTAAAGCAGATAACCCGTAAGTTGGAGAGGAAATGGCGTCTCACTAATTTAGAAGATCTTCACTTAGCCTGGAAAAAGAGTCTGTTGCTCTATAAAAAAGCCCTCCGTAAAGCTAGGACATCTTACTACTCATCACTAATTGAAGAAAATAAGAACAACCCCAGGTTTCTTTTCAGCACTGTAGCCAGGCTGACAAACAGTCAGAGTTCTATTGAGCCGAGTATTCCTTTAACTTCAACTAGTAATGACTTCATGACTTTCTTTACTAATAAAATTTTAACTACCTCCAGCAGAACCAGGCTCAGGGAGGGGCAGTCTTCTACTGGGACTGGTTGGGGCTGAGGTAGAGAACCAGGAAAAAGACATGCTGTGGAGGGGAGCAGAGATCAATCACTAACTATTAAATGCAGAGTGGTGCATACAGAGCAAAAAGAGAAAGAAACACTCAGTGCATCATGGGAATCCCCCAGCAGTCTAAGTCTATAGCAGCATAACTAAGGGATGGCTCAGGGTCACCTGATCCAGCCCTAACTATAAGCTTTAGCAAAAAGGAAAGTTTTAAGCCTAATCTTAAAAGTAGAGAGGGTGCCTGTCTCCCTGATCTGAAGTGGGAGCTGGTTCCACAGGAGAGGAGCCTGAAAGCTGAAGGCTCTGCCTCCCATTCTACTCTTACAAACCCTAGGAACTACAAGTAAGCCTGCAGTCTGAGAGCGAAGCGCTCTATTGGGGTGATATGGTACTATGAGGTCCCTAAGATAAGATGGGACCTGATTATTCAAAACCTTATAAGTAAGAAGAAGAATTTTAAATTCTATTCTAGAATTAACAGGAAGCCAATGAAGAGAGGCCAATATGGGTGATATATGCTCTCTCCTTCTAGTCCCTGTCAGTACTCTAGCTGCAGCATTTTGAATTAACTGAAGGCTTTTCAGGGAACTTTTAGGACAACCTGATAATGAATTACAATAGTCCAGCCTAGAGGAATTAAATGCATGAATTAGTTTTTCAGCATCACTCTGAGACAAGACCTTTCTAATTTTAGAGATATTGCGCAAATGCAAAAAAAGCAGTCCTACATATTTGTTTAATATGCGCTTTGAATGACATATCCTGATCAAAAATGACTCCAAGATTTCTCACAGTATTACTAGAGGTCAGGGTAATGCCATCCAGAGTAAGGATCTGGTTAGACACCATGTTTCTAAGATTTGTGGGGCCAAGTACAATAACTTCAGTTTTATCTGAGTTTAAAAGCAGGAAATTAGAGGTCATCCATGTCTTTATGTCTTTAAGACAATCCTGCAGTTTAGCTAATTGGTGTGTGTCCTCTGGCTTCATGGATAGATAAAGCTGGGTATCATCTGCGTAACAATGACAATTTAAGCAATGCTGTCTAATAATACTGCCTAAGGGAAACAAGTATAAAGTGAATAAAATTGGTCCTAGCACAGAACCTTGTGGAACTCCATAATTAACCTTAGTCTGTGAAGAAGATTCCCCATTTACATGAACAAATTGTAATCTATTAGATGAATATGATTCAAACCACCGGAGCGCAGTGCCTTTAATACCTATGGCATGCTCTAATCTCTGTAATAAAATTTTATGGTGAACAGTATCAAAAGCAGCACTGAGGTCTAACAGAACAAGCACAGAGATGAGTCCACTGTCTGAGGTCATAAGATCATTTGTAACCTTCACTAATGCTGTTTCTGTACTATGATGAATTCTAAAACCTGACTGAAACTCTTCAAATAGACCATTCCTCTGCAGATAATCAGTTAGCTGTTTTACAACTACCCTTTCAAGAATTTTTGAGAGAAAAGGAAGGTTAGAGATTGGCCTATAATTAGCTAAGATAGCTGGGTCAAGTGATGGCTTTTTAAGTAATGGTTTAATTACTGCCACCTTAAAAGCCTGTGGTACATAGCCAACTAACAAAGATAGATTGATCATATTTAAGATCGAAGCATTAATTAATGGTAGGGTTTCCTTGAGCAGCCTGGTAGGAATGGGGTCTAATAGACATGTTGATGGTTTGGAGGAAGTAACTAATGAAAATAACTCAGACAGAACAATCGGAGTGAAAGAGTCTAACCAAATACCGGCATCACTGAAAGCAGCCAAAGATAACGATATGTCTTTGGGATGGTTATGAGTAATTTTTTCTCTAATAGTTAAAATTTTATTAGCAAAGAAAGTCATGAAGTCATTACTAGTTAAAGTTAAAGGAATACTCGGCTCAATAGAGCTCTGACTCTTTGTCAGCCTGGCTACAGTGCTCAAAAGAAACCTGGGGTTGTTCTTATTTTCTTCAATTAGTGATGAGTAGTAAGATGTCCTAGCTTTACGGAGGGCTTTTTTATAGAGCAACAGACTCTTTTTCCAGGCTAAGTGAAGATCTTCTAAATTAGTGAGACACCATTTCCTCTCCAACTTACAGGTTATCTGCTTTAAGCTGCGAGTTTGTGAGTTATACCACGGAGTCAGGCACTTCTGATTTAAGGCTCTCTTTTTCAGAGGAGCTACAGCATCCAAAGTTGTCTTCAATGAGGATGTACAAGATCTAAGATATGATTAAAGTGGTGGGTGGACTCATTTACATTTTGAGCAAAGCCAGTCGAGTCTAACAATAGATTAAATGCAGTGTTGAGACTGTCATTCTCAGCATCTGTGTGGAGAAGCTGCAGAGAGGTGTGTAAGACTACAACTCTGCTTCCTGGTCCCAACCCTGGATAGTCACAGTTTGGAGGATTTAAGAAAATTGGCCAGATTTCTAGAAATGAGAGCTGCTCCATCCAAAGTGGGATGGATGCCATCTCTCCTAACAAGACCAGGTTTTCCCCAGAAGCTTTGTCAATTATCTATGAAGCCCACCTCATTTTTTGGACACCACTCAGACAGCCAGCAATTCAAGGAGAACATGCGGCTAAACATGTCACTCCCGGTCCGATTGGGGAGGGGCCCAGAGAAAACTACAGAGTCCGACATTGTTTTTGCAAAGTTACACACCGATTCAATGTTCATTTTAGTGACCCCCGATTGGCGTAACTGGGTGTCATTACTGCCGACGTGAATTACAATCTTACCAAATTTACGCTTAGCCTTAGCCAGCAGTTTCAAATTTCCTTCAATGTCGCCTGCTCTGGCCCCCGGAAGACAATTGACTATGGTTGCTGGTGTCGCTAACTTCACATTTCTCAAAACAGAGTCGCCAATAACCAGAGTTTGATCCTCGGCGGGTGTGTCGCCGAGTGGGGAAAAACGGTTAGAGATGTGAACGGGTTGGCGGTGTACACGGGGCTTCTGTTTAGAACTACGCTTCCTCCTCACAGTCACCCAGTCGGCCTTCCGGCTTTCCCGGCTGCTCGGGATCTGCTGGAGGGGAACTAACGGCGGCTAAGCTACCTTGATCCGCACCGACTACAGGGGCCTGGCTAGCTGTAGAATTTTCCATGGTGCGGAGCCGAGTCTCCAATTCGCCCAGCCTGGCCTCCAAAGCTACGAATAAGCTAGACTTATTACAAGTACCATTACTGCTAAAGGAGGCCGAGGAATAACTAAACATTTCACACCCAGAGCAGAAAAGTGCGGGAGAGACAGGAGAAGCCCCCATGCTAAACCGGCTAAGAGCTAGTAGCTGCGCTAAGCTAGCGGATTCCTAAAAACACACAAAGTGGATAATGTGTAATTTAGAGGTGATTCAGCAGAGGGAGTGCTTTAGTTAAGGCACGTGAAGATTACACTGTGAAACAAATCGTTATCTAGTTATCTAGATCAATCTAACTGCGCAGATTAAACAGCTAACAGATACAGCAAAGCACCGCTGTGCTCCGGAACAGGAAGTGATACAATACCGCAGTGAGAGCCATCCACCAGTAGAGGCCTCTAAATAAATGGTGAGTCTTCTTCACAGATTAAGCTTAATTATGGAGTTCCACAAGGTTCTGTGCTAGGACCAATTTTATTCACTTTATACATGCTTCCCTTAGGCAGTATTATTAGAAAGCATTGCTTAAATTTTCATTGTTAAGCAGATGATACCCAGCTTTATCTATCAATGAAGCCAGAGGACACACACCAATTAGTTAAACTGCAGGAATGTCTTACAGACATAAAGACATGGATGACCTCTAATTTCCTGCTTTTAAATTCAGATAAAACTGAAGTTATTGTACTTGGCCCCACAAATCTTAGAAACATGGTGTCTAACCAGATCCTTACTCTGGATGGCATTACCCTGACCTCCAGTAATACTGTGAGAAATCTTGGAGTCATTTTTGATCAGGATATGTCCTTCAATGCGCATATTAAGCAAATATGTAGGACTGCTTTTTTGCATTTGCACAATATCTCTAAAATTAGAAAGCTTTTGTCTGAGTGATGCTGAAAAACTAATTCATGCATTTATTTCCTCTAGGCTGGACTATTGTAATTCATTATTATCAGGTTGTCCTAAAAGTTCCCTGAAAAGCCTTCAGTTAATTCAAAATGCTGCAGCTAGAGTACTGACAGGGACTAGAAGGAGAGAGCATATATCACCCATATTGGCCTCTCTTCATTGGCTTCCTGTTAATTCTAGAATAGAATTTAAAATTCTTCTTCTTATAAGGTTTTGAATAATCAGGTCCCATCTTATCTTATGGACCTCATAGTACCATATCACCCCAATAGAACACTTCGCTCTCAGACTGCAGGCTTACTTGTAGTTCCTAGGGTTTGTAAGAGTAGAATGGGAGGCAGAGCATTCAGCTTTCAGGCTCCTCTCCTGTGGAACCAGCTCCCAAATCGGATCAGGGAGACAGACACCCTCTCTACTTTTAAGATTAGGCTTAAAACTTTCCTTTTTGATAAAGCTTATAGTTAGGGCTGGATCAGGTGACCCTGAGCCATCCTTTAGTTATACTGCTATAGACTTAGACTGCTGGGGGGTTCCCATGATGCACTGAGTGTTTCTTTCTCTTTTTGCTCTGTATGCACCACTCTGCATTTAATCATTAGTGATTGATCTCTGCTCTCTTCCATGGCATGTCTTTTTCCTGATTCTCTCCCCTCAGCCCCAACCAGTCCCAGCAGAAGACTGCCCCTCCCTGAGCCTGGTTCTGCTGGAGGCTTTTTTCTGTTAAAAGGGAGTTTTTCCTTCCCACTGTCGCCAAGTGCTTGCTCACAGGGGGTCGTTTTGACCGTTGGGGTTTTTCTGTAATTATTGTATGGCTTTTGCCTTACAATATAAAGCGCCTTGGGGCAGCTGTTGGTTGTGATTTGGTGCTATATAAATAAAATTGATTTGATTCTTGTCACTTTGTCTGTGATATTTGGATGATAAACAGCTGTATGTCTCCTGCCGTACCTGTGTCGCCCGATGATACGGACCATTAACTCTTCACTTATGTCTAGTTGATATTTTCCAGTGCTAGACCAATGTCTAGTTAAAATACTTGTCGTTAGTGATTAAAGTTGTTCGACAAGACTGGGGATTTTTTTTTTTTTTTTGCACCTTAAAATAATGAGATTATAATGACCCGCGCTGTGCCGCTCACAGTCACACTCACACAGAGATGTGTACCCACACCACTGATTTCAGGAATGAAACTCTGTCAATAAAGGGTCAATAAAGGATAATTGTGTAGAAATATAATATGTATATAAATGTATTGTAATGGTTTTAGGAGCTGCGCTGTGTTGAACACAGCAGCAGTTGCAGCAGGACGCCTCAGCTCAGCAACTTGAACAGCGCAGATCCGTGTAACTTTCATCACTAATATTTGGGAATGTGTGTGTGTGTCAGAGTAAGTTTAATACTTTCCTGACATAATTTAAAGTAATTTAATTTTACTGGCTCGATATCCAGGTCAAAATGGCATTTTAACACGTATTTTGTGAGCATTTTTCTGAGTGTGTGTTCAGTTGCGAATCTCCATTGAAAATGCAACATCTGGGTACTTCATCAATATTTTGCCCGGTTAGGAGACATCATGTCGCTGTTCATGAAGGGACGTTTTCGTTTAGTGTGCAGCATTGGGAGTGCACTCTCTAGTTCTCATACAGTTCCATGGACTGCACACACTGCATGCAAATTAAACTGTGTGAGTCCCTGTCTGTGATTGGTTGATGGTTTCAGGGGCAGAAACAAAATTGTGTGTTGTCATCTGACTTTTTATGCATTCGCCCTATTGACGTATCCCATAATCCCTTGCGTGCCACAGAGTCGCTGTAGCCAAACAATAGAGAGAAACAACACTATGACAGTTGTAAATTAATATTATACTACAAAAATGTATTTTTTATGCTTTTCATCACATTAATAAGAGACTGCATGTATGATACCCTAAAAACTTGCTAAAACAATTATAACAAATAATCCGTGTCTGTTACGTTTAATCTGCGTGGAATTTAATAAACACAAACCGAATTTCAGACATATATATATATTAGTCCCGAACAAAGAGGACAAACAGTGTTGTAAAGAACAATAATCAAGACGTTAAAGAGCAAACTTCACTTTCCCCCAGAACGACATGAACAGGAAGAGATTGTAGCTCACAGCAGCTCCCATTGAAAATAACGGAGAGACAGCCTGTGATTCTCGCATGTTTACATAAAATAAACACAATAACAACATCTATAAACCCAGAGAATATATTCACGAGAGTTTTAGGCACAATATAAAAATAATTTAATGTTGCGATGTTAATGGTGTTGTCTGTGTGCAGCGGTTAAAGTGCAGCGTGATCACAGCGTCTCAATGAGTTCTCAATGTTACTGAGATCTCGCAGCGCGGCGACCTCGCCGAGGTTTTACAGGATTTGAATCGTCAATAGGGCGAGTAAACAGACTGAAAATTGTGTAGTTTTTTCCAGCCTCGACGCTTGTCTTACGCACACAGAATCGCATATTTGACACACGTTCTGTGCATCGAAATACTGTTGTTTTTTTTTTTGTTTGTTTGTTTTTCTACACAGCTTACTTTGCCGAAGTGGCTTTTTCGTACTTCCGTGACTGGCCGCCCAATGAAAACAAGTTCAGGCTGCATAAGTGTTTTCAGCATCTCGGGCACGCGGGGGCTGATGGGAAGGCATTGGGACAAACAAATGCACGTGCTTGACGGCGGGCGTGTAATCAACGTAATATCGCTCACTACTGCGTGCGGTAAGTGGCATTTCTCATCAAAAGTAAGCATAATAAGTGATATGTGTACTGGCTCAAGCATTGACAGCTGCCCACATGGCTTTGTTTGTCCCGATAGCTGCCGACTGGAAGCGCGCACCGCGCATGTGTACTGGTGATGCTGAACTCGCTTATTGATTGTCTATTGAAATCAGCTGGTTTTGTTTTGTCTCTAACTTGCTTCTACCAGCCAGCTGACAGCTCTCATTGCCTGAAACAATATTTATACACCAAACTGACTTGAAATGGACTCTTGTATATTAAATTGTCTTTATTGACGAGTCTGATCTCTTTGAAAAGTGACCAAATTACATGTATTTGTATTGAGCTCGGCGATGTCATCTGCCAGAAAAGGCCACCAGAGAGTGTTCGGTGTAAAGTCCCCAGGAGCCCATATGGTCAAACATATCCGTTTATGGCTCCGCTAATGTGTCGCCGTAAAACTACTTTTTAGAGCTCTATGTTCGACCGTATAATCCAGCATGAATGTCCGCCCATCATCAGACACAACAGGGTTATTCCCTAAATATTAAAAACCATTCACAGGAGGAGTAAATAATGTCTTACCTGTCTGTTTCAGTGAGATCATCTTTAAACTTATCCACCTTTACAGAGCAGCATCTCAACATAATTTAAGTCCTTCTGTCTTTGTTGCGAAAAGTCCCATTTGTCACACGGGACTTTGGTGCCAGGTTCCAGCGTCAGATGTAATCTGTTATTGCGGCTGATTGATTGAGTCTCTATTGTTAACGAGCGGCTTTGCTCTGCAAGTGAAAAGACTCCCAGCGTCTCGATGATCTGCTCATAACGTCTCTGCACGTGACGACATTATCCCATGATCCAGAAAACAATAAAATAATCTGAAAATACTCAGCTTTGTCTGTGTCGAGTGGAGAAGCCATGGACACCACGCTTACGCGCTCGTCAATATAAGTGTTCCACCTGCCATTCTGCCGGCAAAAATTAGCCATCCTGACACTGAAAACACGGCTCAGCTCCGACCCAAACCGCTCAGTGGAACCAGGGTTGTCAATAGCCTGTAAAAATCCATGAAATGAATCCATAAATTAATGGGGCTATTAAGATTATGGTTCTGGAGCAGACGCCACTTCCTCCTCTTCCTTGTCCAATGTCGGCACGCCGGGAAATTCTTGGTTTTTAGTGGCACGCAGTTCAAAATCTGAATATTTATCTCTTCAAGAACTGCACACCAGGAAAGGATAAATTTCAAACCTTTGTTTAATTTTAGTCTTAAATAGGGATGGGTATTGATAAGATTTTATCGATATCGATGCCATTATCGATTCTGCTTATGGATCTGATTCCTTATCGATTCCCTTATCGATACCTCTTGTGAATTTTGTACGCAAAGTAGGCTTTACAGGTTTTCTATGTATTTCATTGAGTCTTAAAGTAAATAAATATGAAACTGGTCACTGTATCCTTGATCTCTGGACATAAATAAAAATAAAACAGTGTTTAACTTTGAAGTTATTAATTCTGACTGGATTCTATCGTTCTAACTTGACTCGGCATAGAGCTGCGTGAACAGAACGGAGGACGATTCTCTTTTCTTTCTCAGACAGGAGACAGGAGTCCCAGTTAGTAACTTTAATCCGCACAAAAGTGACTCACGATTCACATATTCAGGGATGAAAGTGGTGAAAAATAAAAAAAAGATGAAACCCCAAATTACCCCCCAACACCACGTACATGAAAATGTTTGAATTCTAGAAGCTCTGAAATACAATCTGGGACTATTCCAGACAATAAACTGGAGTGAGTGCAGCATCCATTTAGTGAGAAAAAAAAAAAAACAACTTTCCTTATTCAAATTCATTCCAGTAGTATTCTGCTCTTACCAGGATGCAGCATTTTTCTAGCTTGGCAGATAGTTCTGGAGAAAATCACTGAAGAAATTAACACATTGAAAATATGGTTTGACCGAAACAAACTGTCATTAAACTTAAATAAGACATTGATGAAATGGAGGTATAAGAGTCACTAGGTGTTAACAGGAAACATTTATTTCTGTATGTATGTATGTATTTATTTATTTATGTATGTTCATTGTTAGTTGATTTTATATTTTTTCTGTTTTTATTCAGGTTCTTTTTGTCTCTTCCTCTAAAATTGTCTATAATCATTAGATTAGTTATTATTGTTGTGCTTGCTATTATTATTAATATGTAAACAAAAATAAATTAAAAAAATACTGCAATTTGTAATACATTTGACTCTTTTACAACAAACGCTTGACAGCTGCTAATGCTAATTTTAACATTGAACGTGCCATAGACATGCTAACGTGTTAGCATCGGTCCCGTTTTTGTTATAAAATACATTTATCAACTGTTTCAGAAGACCATAACAGGTCAGTTTAACATAAAGGTAAATAATACTCACAGCATTATGCTCTTTAGGGTTTTAGCGGGGGAAAGCGAAAGAAATTAATCAACGAAGCAATGATTGAAGCACTGCTTCGATCTGCGAATCACTGCTTCGATTGGTTCAAGGTTCAAAGCAAAGCCGCACTGCAGAAAAGTTGATTACAGACCTGCTGCAGGGTCTGTAATCAATGTAGAGAAATTATAATTTTCCTGACAAACACCCCCCAAAACAACGGCCACTCTGAAGGACCGATAAGGGAATCGTTATTTAAAAAGGTTATTGATGTCGGTGGATTCAATCATTTCTTAACGATACCCGAAAGGAACCGGTTCTTGATACCCATCCCTAGTCTTAAATATTCATGAAAACATGGCATTAAGTGTCACCTACACTTTAAGAAGGTACCTGCCTTGACTGGGGACATGACCTATTGTACAACAGACTGGTGTCCCTTCTGGGGGGAGTCGTAGACCCTCATCTGCTTCATGCTGTGGAATCTGGGGAAAAGCGCTTGTGCCACCAGGACTAAGGGTCTATATAAGACTTACTTCTGTATACAGATTGAGTGCACATTTCAAAATATGTTAGAAATTAAATGCAAATTACCGTATTTTCCGGACTATAAGTCGCACCAGCCACTTTATCCATTATAAAGAAAAATAAACCATAAATAAGTCGCACCGGAGTATAAGTCGCACCAGCCACTTTATCATTATAAAGAAAAATAAACCATAAATAAGTTGCACTGGACTATAAGTCCCATGGACATACAGGTATGTTAACTTAACATGAAAAGTTCAGATGATAATATTGTGACGGCTACCGTTTTCAGATGCATATTTCACCAGTCGTAACTTACAATCTGCAGAGTATGATTTTCTTTTTGGTGGCATTTTTTCGGGCCTTCTCCGTTGTCTTGTTAAGTTATCAGTAACGTTGAAATTTTTATTTTTCTATGGTAGTCAGAAGTCGCAGGAACAGTCACACAAGCCTCGAGTGCCCTCTCGTGAGCTGCATTTTACCTACAGATATGTTTGTATTTTGCGGATCACATTGCGAGCCGAACCATGCAGCACCTACCTGCGCAGCTCATGACCACCCAGCGTTGTCGATCCAGCTCCTTCCAAGTGCAGACGCTAATCCTCCGCCGTCGCTCAGTGCTCCCATGCAGCTCTCAGCGTCAACTCTGCTCACACTGATATCCAAGGGTTGAAGCTGTTTTGTTAGCCGTCCCGGAATAAACACCATGTTCGTCTGCTTCAAACGCTTTTCACAATCTTCGACGCCAGCTCCTTCCAAGTGCACACACTAATCCTCCGCCGTCGCTCACCCGGTGCTCCCACGCAGCTCTCAGCGTCAACTTAAACACTCTGCTCACACTGATATCCAAGGGTTGAAGCTGTTTTGTTCGCCATGCCGGAATAACAGCAAGCACCGTATTCGTCAGCTTCACACGCTGTGGGTGAGGTGAGGAATACGCGTCCAACGTTCTGTTCTCTGATTGGTTATCGCGACCAGCGTGACTTATAGGACGGCCGCCATACTACAGTGTCCATGATGCATTGCATTTCCTTTTCTGGTGGCCATTTTAAAACATAGATCGACTCTGTCACGTAAAATTGTTTTGTTACAGTAAATTAATTGAGATCCTACCGGTATATTTTTCATTTATAAGTCGCACCGGAGTATAGGTCGCACCCCTGGCCAAAACATGTAAAAAAGTGCGACTTATAGTCCGGAAAATACGGTAACTAAATACTGTGTCTTGGATTTCATTTACCACACATCAACCATTAAGGAGTAGAAACAGTGTGATACAATGTGCTAAATCTGTCTGTAGTAGGTCGTTCTAAAAAATAACTGAGTGACTGTGCAAGAAGACTAATGAGGGAAGACACCTTCTGAATGAGTGACATACTTCTATTGATGTGACTGTAGCAACTTTACATCACACCACTTTGTTGCATCACCAGTTGTAGCTTCCATTTGAAAAATGTTTAATTGTCCGATCGTAAATTGTTAACTTCAGAATGGTGCATAACGTGGCCAGATGAAAGATTACTCACTTTTATGTATTTATATGTTCAGTTTTATTTGGAACTTGGTTTCTTGGTAGAACCCATGAAGTGCTGTAGGGTTTTATTTATTTTTTTGTGTGCCACCACTCATCAAAGTTGGGGTGGCATTATGGCTTACTTGTAGTCGACAGAAAATTCACAGTAGGTCTCGATAAGGAATCGGATTGATAATCGGAATCGATCATGGTATCGTTATCAATAAAATCATATCATTGCCCATCTCTAGTCAGAAGAGGCTGGTGAAACAGAAGGAGATGGAGCTGCACAACATTCTTTTGAGTTTTATATTAAACTCTATTCTGGTCTCATCTGGCCACGTGACCTTCTCCCATGCTTCCTTTGGATCATCCAGATGGTCACTGGTGAACTTCAAACGGGTCTGAACATGTGCTGGCTTGAGCAGGGGGACCTTGCTGCCCTGCAGGATTTTAAACCATGACGGCATCATGTGTTACTAATGTAATCTTTGTGACTGTGGTCCCTTCAGGTCATTGACCAGGTCCTCCTGTCTATTTCTGAGCTTTCTCAGAATCATCCTTACCCCACAAAGTGAGATCTTGCATGGAATCCCAGACCGAGGGAGATTGACAGTCATCTTGTGTTTCTTCCACTTTCTAATAAATAATCATAACAGTTGTTGTCTTCTACCAAGCTGCTTGCCTGTTGTCCTGTAGTCCATCCCAGCCTTGTGCAGGTCTACAGTTTTGTCCCTGGTGTCCTTAGACAGCTCTTTGGTCTTGGCTATGGTGGACAGGTTGGAGGGTGATTGATTGAGTGTGTGTGAACAGGTGCAATTAATACAGGTAAAGAGTGCAGAATAAGAGGGCTTCTTAAAGAAAAATTAACAGGTCTGTGTGAGCCAGAATTCTTGCTGGTTGGTCGGGGGTCACATACTTATTTGCAGCAGTAACGTACAAATAAATGATTTTTAAAAAATCATACATTGTGATTTCCGGATTTTTTTTTTTTTTTTTTTTTTTGATTATGTCTCTCACAGTGGACGTGCACCTAAGATGAAAATTTCAGACCTCTCCATGATTTCTAAGTGGGAGAACTTACAAAATCGCAGGGTGTTCAAATACTTATTTTCCTCACTGTATATTATTTAGGTCAGGAATACTTCCAAAGGAATGATTTGTATTTCAGATAGTATTTTTAGTGGAGCTCAAAATGGCTCAGTGACTTTTACAGAGGTCTATAAATATTTGCATAGTAACACAGTTTATCTGTGCAATATCTCTGTGCAACATCAGAGTTGAACTTACAGTCAAGATGTGTGTCCACCCCCTGACTTGTCAAAAAGAAAACTGTAAAAGTGTTGATTTGTATTAACAACAAGTCATATTAAGTTTGTCCAATAATGGCATCTAAAAATGGAGGTACTCTGTATCCATATACTATGGTTGTAATCCCGAAATGGTTAAAGCAATATTAGGGGTCTCCAGTTGGTTCAAAATGCTGCTGCTAGACTCTTGACAGGAAGCAGAAAGTTTGACCACTGACTGCAGCAACTTTACATCACGACTTTGTTGCGTCACCAATTGTAGCTTCCATTTGGAAAAATGTTTAATTGTCCGATTGTAAATGGTTAACTTCAGAATGGCACATAACGTGGCCAGATGAAAGATTACTCACTTTTATGTATTTATATGTTCAGTTTTATTTGTAACTTGGTTCTTGGTAGAGCAAATGAAGTACTGTAAGGTTTTATTTATTTTTTTGTGTGCCACCACTCAGCAAAGTTGGGGTGGCATTATGTCACTTGTTTTTGTGAAAAGCATTTCCTTAGTTTTTGAATAACCAAGGTTATAGTCTGCGGGGTTTTGCCAGGATGAGCACTCCAGTCATCACACAGAAACATATTCACCAACCACATGGGTGTGGAGACTAGTGTGGTATTAAAAGTCAGCAATTTATAACTCCATAAATTCTGCAGATGTTAGCCTTGATCGCCCCTGTTCATCATAATGGCTGTTAAGTTGTTCATTTCTATTAGAGCTGTATACTTAATTGGCTCATCAAATTATTACAATTTTTGTTAAAATACACTTACTAAATGTTTGTTTGTTTTTTTTAGTTTATTTTGCTGATAGCATATGTGGGCTTCTTACTTCTCACAGAGCCAAGAGGGTGCTAATACGAGGTCTGTCCAAACAGTAACTGACCTTTTTATTTTTTCAAAAACTATATGGATTTGAATCACGTGTGATTGCATCAGCCTCTGTGCCGTCAGCTTGGAAATTTGTGTTTAAGTTCCTTAAGGACACAGGACTTTTTGATAGTATTGTTTATCTAGGTTTTTGTTGTTGTTGTTGTTATTGTTATTTTGTCACTCCGTCGATGCTCCACTCCTATTGTTACACAATTGCGCAGTTGGTGATGGTAATGCAACGTTCCGGATGTCAACCGCCAATAAATTACAAGAAGAAGATTGCATCGGCCAAGCTTGAACCTTCGTGCGCATGCGTGAGTTTTTTCACGCCTGTCGATTGCGTCATTGGCCTGTGGGCAGGCTTTGTGTGAGCAGTGGTCCACCCCTCTCGTCTGATTTTTATTGCGAATAAAATGTCTGAACGATTTGGAGCTTTGCTGCATCAAATTTTTCCAGAAACTGAGAGACCTCCAGGTGGACACCATTCGGAAAATTCAAATGGCTTTCAGGGACGATTTTATGGGGATTACACAGATTAAGGAGTGCTCCAGCCGGTTTAAAGACCGCCCACAGCGTCTGAGAGCACGGCGCACTCCGAGCGCTGATCGACAGGCTGAAACCCCACTGAAACAACCAGATCATTTCCAAAGTGAAGGCTTTGTTGATCCGGGACGTCGTCTGACTTCCACAGAAATGGCAGAAGACGTGGACATCAGCACTTTTTCGGTACATTCCACTGTTACAGGAGTTTTTGTCACGGAAAGAGGAGCGGAGGGATTCGTGCGTCGGGACGGAGCCACATGGTGCAAAGCAACGCCGTGATGAAGCCTCACATGTTCTGGCATGTCCAGCTCATCCACAATTTCTCGGATAGTTACACGACTGAAAGCCATCTGAAAGCCGTCCTGTGAGACCAACACGGAGGTGCTTTTGTCCACGCTATTCGCAGCTCTGTGGCGCATTCCTTTGCTTCTCTTTTGTCCCTGAAATTGTCCCTGAAAGCCGTCTGAATCTTCCGAATGGTTTCCACCTAACTGTCTCTCACAGTTTCTGGAAAAATTTGATGCAGCAAAGCTCCAAATCGTTCAGACATTTTACTCGCAATAAAAATCCGACGAGGGGGGTGGACCACTGCTCACACAAAGCCTGCTCACAGGCGAATGACGCTACCGACAGGCATGAAAGGTTCAAGCTTGGCTGATGCAATCACACGTGATTCAAATCCATATAGTTTTTGAAAAAATAAAAAGGTCCGTTACTTTTTGGACAGACCTCGTACTTTGGCCATCCCTCCAAAAAGGGCCTTTCTGAAGACAGGTGAAGGTCTTTCTAGATTTTACAACAGTCACAAAACCTCTTTGTCAAAAAAGGAGCTGAAAAAAGGCTTCAAACTACAACCGCAGCAGACAGTCATCTCCCGCAGAAGATTAGAGCCCTCATCTGTGCAAAAAGGAGCACAAACCGTGTCCAGCGGGCTTCTATCCAGCACAAAACTGCTGTACTCTGTAAAAAAATCTGATCAAAATGTCCCAGGTCTTCACCTCAGGACGTCAGGCTTAACAGCAAGACAACACATCTAAAGGTTTTGGGTAGCCATCAGAACCACAACACAGAAGGAAATAACAAACATGAACTGCACCAAGCATCTTGAGGTAAGGCTAACTGTATGCTTCGCCGTTATGTCAAATGCTATGTGCAGATTATGACTTGACAGGCTCAGCAGGTGCGGTCGAGTAGCCCAATATTTTAAAATAGCATTAAGATTAGATTTTGCAAAGGTAGAATCTGTTTCAACTACATTAAGTCATACAGACTTATAGCTGAACTCCAAACTCCATTACGTTTCCTCAATGTCTTTTTTGTCGAATTAAAGGATTTCATTCACGTGTGGCAGCTAGTGCTAGCACTACCTCACAGCCATTTGGAATCATCCTGCAAGCATGTCACACGCTTGCAGTTGAAACACCGCTGTGTTCAAATGTGCCATCTATCATCTCCCTCGCCTACCAACTACGCATATGGGTGTGAGGAAATAATCATACGAGCCCACATGTGCTGCTAACCATTAGCATAAATGACTAGCTTCAGTTCTGCCCTCCCTAGCTTCTAGCTATTATGGGATTCGCAAACTCGTGTCGCTTCCCGCCACACAAATTCGCCACACAACCGCGAAACCGTTTAATGCCTGTGTTGGTTATAAACGTTTTCCGATGGTGGGCAGCATGAATTTCCTCTCTAATAATCCTTTGGACACTTCCAAATGGCACAGCAATCACGGGTGGTGCGTTTGAGGATTTTTTGTCATGTCGTCAGGTTTTTATTCCACAGTTTATGCATTCGCCTTAATTTGTATCTATAAAATTACCATTTTATCCAAGCTGGAAAATAAATGACACTGTAATATTATCTTATAGTAATAATCATGTTGTGAAAACTGTATTTAGTACTTTTGCATCCTTGCAATTGTATTAAATTTCTATTCTTAAATTACTATTACTACTATTGCTGTGTTTTATTGGTAGTATCACATTACTGATAATGTTACTGTCTTTTATAGAGAAAACACAGATCTCTGCTCCAAGACTACATGGAGGCAATGAAAAAAAGACATGCAATACCCTCAGGGGTTGAGGGCCCCACGAAACAGAGGAGACTGGAGGACACTAAAGCCTCCCAGAAGACCATAGACCTTGCAGTCGTGAATTTCGTAGTTGATGGTTTGCACTCCTTTGGAGTAGTGGAGCAACCTGCGTTCATCAAATTACTGCAAAAACCCCCCTCCAACTACACTGTCATGTCCCGCACAACATTGCGACACCAGATAGACAAGCACACAAAGACAATGAAAGAGAGTGTGAAGAACACGATGCAACATGTTAATTGCATAGCCACCACAACCGACTGCTGGACGGCCCACAGGCAAAGTTTTCTGGGCATCACTGCCCACTGGATTGATCCAGACAGTCTTCAGAGGGAGTCTGCTGCTCTGGCGTGCAGAAGACTTAAAGGGGCTCACACACACGACATGTTAGCAAGTTGTCTCAATGAAATACACACCCAGTCCGGCATCCGTGGGAAGATTGTGAGGACCACTACAGATAACGCCTCAAACTTTGTGAAGGCCTTCAGAGTTTTTGCCTCTGAAAATGACAATTCTGTGGACAGTGAGGAAGGTGATGATGATCCAGAAGAGGAGACTGAAGCTGTTGACGTTGAGGCGTTGTTGGAGGTAGAAGATGACTCCTTCCACTATCAACTCCCCAAACATCACCGCTGCGCCTGTCATCTCATTAATTTGATTGCAACTGTTGATGCAAAAAAAGCGGAAACAAATGTTGCGTACAAGAAAGCATCTCGCTCAGCTTTTGCCAAGTGCTTTGGTCTTTGGAATAAGAGTGCCTGCTCAGCTACTGCTGCAGAGGTCATTGAAAAAGAGTGCAAACTGCAACTTGTTCATCCAGTTGAGACCAGGTGGAACTCCTACTTCCTTGCTGTTGAGCGGCTACTGAGAATAGTGCGAGAAAGTGGGAAGGAGCCATCAGAGCAGTAACCATTGCTCTTAAAGTCCCCATGTAAGTATGACTCGAATCAGATATATTTACAGTTGTATTGTTTTTTTTAAGTACATGAAATGGCTACAACCTCTATAAAATGTCATGTGGTGCCACCAAGAATAACCTTAAAATAAATTGATTTTCTAAAACATGGCTGAGATAGTCATCATTTACATCTTTTTTCCATTCCATTTCTACTTGTCCTTTTCACCACATTGCTATTTTTACTTGTTACTAATAATCTGAAATGCAAAACAGATGTTGAGGATAAGGTTTAATGACTTGTGTAACAACACAGTATATCTAGATGTGTTGCATTACTCATATTGCGTTCTATTGTGCTGTGTATTACAGGTTCAGCCCTGCAGAACTTGAATTCCTGACAGAGTATGCAGCCGTCATGAACCCTGTCTCTAAGGCACTGAACATCCTGCAGGGAGAGGTGAATATATAGATATTCAAACAAGTTCCTCATTCAAACTATATGAATTAATGTATTAGAAAAAGTTGGCCATCTATATATTGCTATATTTTAAGTAACTTTGTCATACTATATATGGGGATGTACTAGGGCTGTAACGATACACTCAACTCACGATTCGGTTCGTATCACGATCTTTGACCTACGGTTCAATACACCCCACGATTTTTTAAATGTATCATTTTAAAGTAATTAATTTGCTTTTTTCACATTTGCCAACATTATAAAATAAAATTATAAATAAAAACTATGATAGTTTATAGGTAGAAAAGGTTACAAGAGGCTACTAATAATTTTTAAAAAAGTTTAAACATAATGATGATTTGAAGCTTGGAAGCTCTATCACATCATATCATGTGTTTTTTTCTGGACTTAAGGGTAACAGAACTTTGAAATGGCATATTACGATACTGTCTTCTTTCACCGTGATACAGTATCGTGACTATACAAATCCTTGTTATGTTTGTTTCATAAGGGTATCCACATGGGATGGCTGGTGCCAACAATCACCATTCTGACGGAGAAATTGCACCGCCTTCAAGCTTCATGCAAGTTCTGCCAGCCACTGGTCTTTGCCCTTCAAGAAGGAATACAGCGTCGGTTTGGTGATATGCTTGCTGACCCTGAGCTCATTGCTGCTGCAGTTTTACTTCCAAAGTTTTGCAGTTCCTGGACGAGAAATGAGGACTTGCTGAGGTTGGGTAAATAATTTAAATAGTCAATTACCTACCTACCTACCGTGAGCCTGCCAGTTTATCAAAAATGGTATCGTCAGTAAGAGACTATATGGTCAATGTGTGTCAAATTGAATAAAATAGAATTTTAAAAACATTCAATGATTAATATATACTGTTGACTTGTCATATTCCATGTTTGTGTAATTTGTATTGCCAGAAATATTCCAACTTTCTTAGTCTGTTTATCCCTTAATATCGGTGCCAGATTTGTGCAAATGCAGTTCTGTGGTTTTATGTTGTCACTAAACAGACAAATGGTACCATTAAAATTCTGCTTGTAATTCAGTACTCTTCATAAGTATATGCTCAATGATTCTTGTATTCTGTGTATCGATTCTTCTTGTGCAGGCATGGACTACATTAAGACGCACATGGAGAGCGACACAGCTTCATCCACACCTAACCATTCAGGGTCAGAAGATGAGGACTTCTTCTGCTTCTCAAGGGGAAACATCCAAGAGACAACATGTCAGCTGGATGCCTATCTGGCCAGCTCTGTTACGTCAATGGACATTCTCAAGTCAGTGCCTGCACTTCTGAAATTGTCACCTCAAACTGAACACACCCTTGCCTGCATCTGCAGCCTGCAAGCGACTTTTTAGTACAGCGGGGCACATATTCTCTGCAAAAAGAGGCAGGCTTGGTTCAAAGAATTTTGAGAACCAACTGTTATTAAAATTAAACAAAACTCACTGGTAATTTCATTGAGTAGCGAGCCAGCCTCTGGTCAACAGGCACTTTTTCCTTTCATGTCCAACACTTAACATAGAAGGCATGTGTATCTCACTAAGACGAAGAAGAAAGGTCAATACAATGCCATAGCTTTGCCCAACAGGAAGTGTGATAATTGGACTTTGCGATTTTGTGTGCTTGGACATACAGTGGAATTTGATGAACTTCTACTTGGTACCTCGTATACGTTTTGGTGTACTTGAGATGAAGACATTTGAGATGTTTTTTATGAAATGTTCAAATGTAGTGGAAATGTTTTTGTACATAGCCTTCCTTTCAAATACAGTTCTTGATAATTGTATAAATGGTATATTTGTATAAATGGTATAATTGTATAAATGGTAAATGGTCTTATACAGCTTTTGATAAATGATCAGTTTTTGATAACCCAGACTGTGTATAGTCTTAATTTACTGAGTATGGCATAGTTGCAGTGCCTTCTCTGGCCACAATCCTGCATACTCTACCTTTAACACACCAATGTTTTGTCGACGTGGCTTCACCTTCCAGATGAGCCACAAAAACACTCCTAGGTCAGAGGTTGGGGTCAGCAAGACATTTGTATCAGAACACCAACAAACATGCACAGATTAATCTGTGGTTATTATGATCCTAAAAGTTGTTACTCAAGGTGGGTTGGGGGTTAGCCGTCATCAGAAACATGTGGACTATCATTATTGGAAAGGCTATGTTGTGCAGTAATAACATATGCAATACAAAATCTTCCAATTTTCAGGGACCTTGTCAAGGTGGTAGGTGTTAGTTGTCAAGGTGGCCACCTTAGCTATAAAGTACTGAGGAAAACAGTGGAACTTAACTAATTTGGTCAAACTAATAGCCGCCGACATGTGTCAAGTCAGCGTATGGCACCTATTTATCTGGTGTAGTTTTGTGCCTATTCATGTAATCCCAGTGTCCACTTTGTTCAGTAAATGGAGTGTCCTGCCATACATTTATGTATCAACGTAAGTTATTAATCTCATCTAAATAACACGTAAATGCACACACACTCATAATCTTTTTTTTTTTTTTACATATAACTAGACACAAGGGTGACTGATTAAATCCAGAAATGTTGGTTTTGTGAATGGCCTTCCTTTCCAATACACTTTCTGATCATTCAGCATGTGTGATGATAGTTTCTCTACTTCAACATACTATACATTAGGCCATATTTGTTGTGCATGCTGCTGGATGTGGTAACAGAATGTTGTTGATAAAAAAATTAAGTTGCTGTTGTTTTCCTTTTACTGCTCTTAACAGAGCAGTGTTGGAGAATACGTATGTTGGCAAGGAAATTACTTAAGTTAATATATCCGTTAGTGGTAAACTAGTAAATGTGTTGTGATTCACAGAATTATAAGTAGGACTATGCACTGTATTGCCAATCACACACAATATCGACACCAATCTTTTCAGTACACATACTGTTTATTGCCTGTGAGCATTTAGAAATGACATTGGCAGGTCTGCAGGTATGTAGTTAAGTATCATAATGGCACAGCAGACACGGAGAAAGACAGCCCATTGCGCGAGTACTTGTACTTTTGTACTCACAAGTAAATTTTAAAGTTAGTACTTAGTACTTTTACTTAAGTACATTTTTGGTGTACTACTTCTACTTTTACTTGAGTAAATATTTCGCAGGGTACTTCTACTTTTACTTAGGTACAAAACTTCAGTACTTCTTCAACCTCTGGTCAGAAGTAGGGATGAGTATCGAGAACCGGTTCTTTTCGGGTATTGTGAAGAAATGATTCGATCCACCGGCATCAATAGGCTTTTTGTTTAATTCCCTTAATCTGTCCTTCAGAGCAGCTGTTGTTTTTAAGGGTGTTTGTCAGGAAAAATAATCATTTCTCTACGTTGATTACAGACCCTGTAGCGGGTCTGTAATCAAACGTTTGTGCAGCGCGGCTCTGCTTTCAACCTTGAACCAATGAAGCAGTGCGCCGATTCACTGCTTCATTGGATCTTTGCGTCGCTCCTCTTCAGAAGTGGCAACTCCGTTTCTTAACCCCTCTCAAAGCCATTAAAATATGTCAATCATGAGTCACTTTTGTGCGGATTAAAGTGACTAACTGGGATTCCTGTCTTGCTGAGAGAAAAAAAACTAAAATCGTCCTCTGTTCCGTTGCTCCAAATGCTGCGCCGCTCTGAATTAATAACTTAAAAGCGAATTGCTGTTTAAATCAAATGACACCTCTTTCCAAACACTGTAATTCAAACAATAAACTGCAATCGATCAAAGCGTTTTTGTTTTGTTTGTTTTTTTTTCTCCCAAAATGAGACATCCTGCGCTGACGTGCAGCAGCCCAAGACTTTATGGTCGCAGTCTGAGTTCAGCTCAGATGTATGGAGAGACTGTCAAAGGAAATGCTTTTGACAAAAACTATAGATTTTGTTTATTTCTATTTACAGTTGTATGCAAATGTTTGGGCACCCGTGATAATTTTCATGATTTCCCTTTATAAATCATTGGTTGTTTGGATCAGCAATTTCAGTTAAATATATCATATAGCAGCTGAACACAGTGATATTTGAGAAGTGAAATGAAGTTAATAGGATTTACAAAAAGTGTGCAATAATTCTTGAAACAAAATTAGGAAGGTGCACCATTGTCAGGTATTGGAAGTTTACCATTATTATTAATATGCATATGTCACAGACATGAATGAGCGACGCTCATCAGCATCTCACCATGTCATTTAGGTTCTTCAGACTTTATTTTGAGTCAAGGCTTCAGGGGAGCATTAGCATGGCAAAAATCTTTCAGCTTCTGGGTGGCTCCAACCCCCCAGACCCCTCGCCTTTTTAAGCATTTTTCTTTATTTGCCTCTCACATGCCTGGAAAAGCTAACCATGTCCTTTAGGTCCTTCAGACTTTTTTCAGTAAAATTGTTCTTGGGAGCATGAGCATGACTAAAACCTTTCAGCTTCTGGGGGGCGGAGCCCACCCCATACTCCCCACCTTTTTAAGGATTTTTCTCTTTTGCTTTCTAGCTGACCCCCCCCCCCTAATTACAGCCCTCTTAACCCCCTGCCACTTGTTTGTGCTCTTAAACAGCTCACAGACAGACATGGCAACCTGAATTAAAGGAGAAATGCTGCTTTTAGCCTGATAATCTCCACCTCCCGCAGCGGGTGGTTTTGCGCAAATTATTTTTAAGTCCGAAACTGCACAGTATATATGAAAACAATTCCAACTTGTTATACCTCTTTGGAATCAGGACACCTCAAAGAAAGCGACCACATAATCCAAACAAAGTCAACCATCCACCACAAAAGCCATTAACCAATTTGTGATGAATTTCCGATTCATAATTTAGAACTTCTTACCTTGTCCGGTGTTCTGAAGGTCCATATCAGTCCAAATCCGGGCGTGACTGCGTTCATTTTGTCTGTAACAATCCACTGAAAATGAATATGTAGTTGTATTTTTCATAAAGTAAGATCATTTGAAGAAAGAATTCATCAAAGTACATTTTTGTCATGTTTTTGTAAAAAAAAAAAAAAAAAAAAAAAGATGACAAAAAACAAGCGTGTTTCTCATTATTGTACACCAGGTGACACCGTGACTGAGTTACGACAGGTATGCTCGATTTCCTACTGCTCTTGGCTTCAAAATGGCACCATGATTGGAGTTGTCGGTGCACGGAGTCACCCCCGCAGAGCCCTTTGACCAAAACAAGCACTCCATAAGGACAACTGTGTAACTCCTGTTATCCAATTAGCGCACGAAAAAATAAGTCCCGTGTGGAGCATTTGAACTATGTAGGGTTGTAGAACAGGAAATAAGCTTTCCAGTGCATTGTGGGACTTGTAGGCACGCATCCAGAAGCCACTGCTATAACTGTGCGTAACAGGCCAGGCGGAGGTCAGAACGCATGTGGAGTATTAGAAAGTGCATAGTCACAATGTAAAAATATCAATATTTGGAAAAAAAGTGCTAGAATTGAAATTTGTAGCTACCAAAACATGATTTTTTTTTTATTATTTATTTATTTATTTTTTTATGGTCTAAGAAGACATATAATGCAAATAAAGCAATTTGTCACAAAATTGGACAAATTGTGCCAAATGGGTTATTTCTCACAAAAAGTCTCACAGAAGAAAAATGCTTATGACTAGCGACCTGTTGTTGCCAACAACATGAACAACAAATGTACTGCGTAGGGAATATCTGCTGTAAAGTATGTCCAAGCTAAAGGCTTTAGACATATGCTTTTTTTTTTTTTCGAGAATAAAAACTAAAATTTTTAGGCATGTTTGAAATGATACAGGTAAAGTTGTGTAGCACTCACATGGTTCTTAGACACATCTTCAGAAACTAGAGATTCAGATCTTTAAAATGAGCCATATCATACACATGTGGGAGGTAAAATATTGTTTTAGTGAGCAATGGCACTTGGGTATGCAAGACCATTATGCACAAGACAAAAACAGGTGGATGTTAACTAACAACCTGGACCTCATTTCTGAAATAAAATACGGTCATTTACTCACCAATATAAGTTTGGTGTGATTAGAAGTCCATACTTCAAATGACATGTTCAGTTCAAATCTGAAGCAAATATTTTTCTTCTTCTACTAAGGTGGATTAGAACTTTTTGTGGTACACAGCACAAACTACTGGACAGGAGAACCTAGCAGTCAATGTGACTCACTGATTTCAAAATGCAGGTCTTACAAACAGACGTATTGTGCCGTGACATGTCAAACATCTGTGTCCAATCAGATTTCAGGGGAATCCAGTGAAACCCCGGCCTCCACTCTAGCCCCACCCATGTCAGGAAGTGTTCCTGTTTCACTGTGACTGAGAATTCGGCACTTCCTGTTTAAGTGTGAGCTTGCCACTGAGTTCCCGCAAGATTCCATGGGCTCTCCTCTGTCAATCCAGGAAGTGTTTGACATTTGACTTCCCACAGACTTCCCACTGTTGCCAAGTGCTTGCTCACAGGGGGTCGTTTTGACCGTTGGGGTTTTTCCATAATTATTGTATGGCCTTGCCTTGCAATATAGAGCGCCTTGGGGCAACTGTTTGTTGTGATTTGGCGCTATATAAATAAATTTGATTTGATTTGATTTGATTTGAATATTTCCTGTTTTACTGTGGACTTGAATTTTGGCACTTCCTGTTTAGAGCGCCCTGAATCATGAGTGAGCTTTGCAACGCTTCGCTCATATTATGTTAGACAATAGTGAGTGTGTTTGTTTGTTTGTTTATATATATATATGAGAGAGAATTAATAATCTAAAATATACTGTGCATAGTCTTTATCTATATATAGCGTGTGTTTATTGTCTTATATACACAGGGTGAATGCAAAAACACTCCTTGATTTCAAATATTTATAATGAATTCTTCTTTATATCTGTTATTCTTCTATCCATTTTGATGGTTGTTTTCCATTTTCTTCTATGCATCTATTTTTTTTTTTTTGTCCACTTTAAAGCATTGGAGATCATTGTAGATTAGGGCTGCCACAAAGGACTATTTTGATAGTCGACAACGATTATTTTTGCAATTAGTCGACTAGTCGGATCATACATAATTTCCTAAATTAAGGCCTGCAGCATTTTCCGAGAAACGTCGGGATGAAAACTTGAACATTTCCAAATCAGTGACTATTTCTTAGACTTCATTTACAGCAATCATTCAGAAATATAAACAGTGTGGTACTTTATAGTAAATTATAGTGATTTGTGGTTGTTTCTGCTGCATTTCTGAAATTACAGAACTGTTATAAGGAAAAGTGTGAACATTTTGTTGTGTCTTAAAACGTTGTGGAGCAAACGCAGACACCAAACTCCTATAAAGAAGGAAAAATACACAGATGTGCAGGAAAACTTTGATATAAACTGAACAGAACAATGCAGGCTGATTTGACTCCACCTATTTTTTGTAGAAATAAACCAGAATAAGAGGTAACTCACTTTGAAATAATTAAAACATAGCTGCAGCTTATAATAACTGAAAAATAACAAAAATCAGCAGCTTTTGTTTTTATTCTGACTCCAGTTGATTTTAGTGTGATGAAGTAATTTTCAAAAGTATTTTTTTTCTCCTCATCAGTCACGTTTTGTGCTTGAACACTACATTAAGCTTAAGATTGAACAAATAAATACCTTTGGAAAATAACAGCTGTTAGATTTCAGAGTTCTCACCTGCTTTTTGTGATCTGTGCGTCTGAACATCAGCTTCTCCACAGCAGGGTTTTTTTTTACCCGTGAATGCGTAATTTTTCCTCAGTTCATTTATATATTCTCATTTTTTAAAGGATGTTTTAAGGATATTTGACCGTTTATTTCATCTCATGATCTCATAAATTGAGTATACGACGCGTACATGGTGTGAACAGGACGGTGCCATCAGAAAAAAGAGCAGAGAAAAGTAAAGGCAGTTCCACGTTTTTTTGTTTTTGTTTTTTTAAACATGTTCACTCTGTTAAAATCCTCTCTCTCTGCTCTGCGCTCGCTGTGTCACGTGCACTGATGGTTCTCAGCAAAATGCAACGTCTCGTGCCTCCGTTCGCCGTCTGCAGCGAGTTGACTCTGCACGCACACACACACACTTCCTCCTCTGGTAAACTGCACATTTTAAACGGCTTTGAACAAGACGGCCACTGTTTTATTCGGCCGTCTTATCCAAATTTGAACGTCCAAATGACGGCAGGACGGCTCGCTGCCTAAAACTATGAATTGAGAGAAAAACAAAGACTTAAATAAAATAAACGACTCGTCGACTAATAAATTAGTTGTCGACGGTTTCATTAGTCGACGTTGTCGTGACTAGTCAACTACACTCAACAAAAATATAAACGCAACACTTTTGGTTTTGCTCCCATTTTGTATGAGATGAACTCAAAGATCTAAAACATTTTCCACATACACAATATCACCATTTCCCTCAAATATTGTTCACAAACCAGTCTAAATCTGTGATAGTGAGCACTTCTCCTTTGCTGAGATAATCCATCCCACCTCACAGGTGTGCCATATCAAGATGCTGATTAGACACCATGATTAGTGCACAGGTGTGCCTTAGACTGCCCACAATAAAAGGCCACTCTGAAAGGTGCAGTTTTGTTGTATTGGGGGGGGATACCAGTCAGTATCTGGTGTGACCACCATTTGCCTCATGCAGTGCAACACATCTCCTTCGCATAGAGTTGATCAGGTTGTCAATTGTGGCCTGTTGAATGTTGGTCCACTCCTCTTCAGTGGCTGTGCGAAGTTGCTGGATATTGGCAGGAACTGGTACACGCTGTCGTATACGCCGGTCCAGAGCATCCCAAACATGCTCAATGGGTGACATGTCCGGTGAGTATGCCGGCCATGCAAGAACTGGGACATTTTCAGCTTCCAAGAATTGTGTACAGATCCTTGCAACATGGAGCCGTGCATTATCCTGCTGCAACATGAGGTGATGTTCTTGGATGTATGGCACAACAATGGGCCTCAGGATCTCGTCACAGTATCTCTGTGCATTCAAAATGCCATCAATAAAATGCACCTGTGTTCTTCGTCCATAACAGACGCCTGCCCATACCATAACCCCACCGCCACCATGGGCCACTCGATCCACAACATTGACATCAGAAAACCGCTCACCCACACGACGCCACACACGCTGTCTGCCATCTGCCCTGAACAGTGTGAACCGGGATTCATCCGTGAAGAGAACACCTCTCCAACGTGCCAAACGCTAGCGAATGTGAGCATTTGCCCACTCAAGTCGGTTCCGACGACGAACTGGAGTCAGGTCGAGACCCCGATGAGGACGACGAGCATGCAGATGAGCTTCGTGAGATGGTTTCTGACAGTTTGTGCAGAAATTCTCTGGTTATGCAAACCGATTGTTTCAGCAGCTGTCCGAGTGGCTGGTCTCAGACGATCTTGGAGGTGAACATGCTGGATGTGGAGGTCCTGGGCTGGTGTTGTTACAAGTGGTCTGCGGTTGTGAGGCTGGTTGGATGTACTGCCAAATTCTCTGAAACGCCTTTGGAGATGGCTTATGGTAGAGAAATGAACATTCAATACATGAGCAACAGCTCTGGTTGACATTCCTGCTGTCAGCATGCCAACTGCACGCTCCCTCAAATCTTGCGACATCTGTGGCATTGTGCTGTGTGACAAAACTGCACCTTTCAGAGTGGTCTTTTATTGTGGGCAGTCTAAGGCACACCTGTGCACTAATCATAGTGTCTAATCAGCATCTTGATATGGCACACCTGTGAGGTGGGATGGATTATCTCAGCAAAGGAGAAGTGCTCACTATCACAGATTTAGACTGGTTTGTGAACAATATTTGAGGGAAATGGTGATATTGTGTATGTGGAAAAAGTTTTAGATCTTTGAGTTCATCTCATACAAAATGGGAGCAAAACCAAAAGTGTTGTGTTTATATTTTTGTTGAGTGTAGTTGTGGCAGCCCTATTGTAGATGAACAGCCTATAATTTTTTGCACCTGTGTATAAGTTTTCCCCTCTCCAATCAACTTTTTAATCAAACTATGCTCTTCTTCTGAACAATGTCTTGAACGTCCCATTTTCCTCAGGCTTTCAAAGAGAAAAGCATGTTCAGCAGGTGCTTGCTTCATCCTTAAATAGGGGACACCTGATTCACACCTGTTTGTTCCACAAAATTGACTGACTGAATGCCACACTTCTGTTATTGTGAACACTCCCTTTTCTGCTTTTTTTTTACTAATAGCTCAATTTCATGGCCTTAAGCGTGTGGATATCATGAATGCTTGGTCTTGTTGGATTTGTGAGAATCTACTGGTACCTTGTTTCCCATGTAACAATAAGAAATATACTCAAAACCTGAATTAATCTTTTTAGTCACATAGCACTACTATTATTCTGAACACTACTGTATATAGTTATTTATTCACATTTTTGTATACATTAATTTATTGTTAATGTTTCTGTTCATAAATTGTTTAAAATGATATAAAGTGTTTGTCCTTGAAAAGCCAAATGCATTCTTATCTTTGTATTTCAACCAGGAGAGACATTAGTGAATTAGTTAGTTGCTTAACCAAGAAACTTCATGTTGTGTGCAACAACATAAAATGATAAAAAATTTCTGCACCTTGCCTGTTAAGTCAGAAAACAATCAGTTTGAAATTAAAAATCATCAGTATCTTCGAAGAGAGCACCATCATCCATGTCTTCCCTCTTCTCATCCCCTCTCTCAGGCTGATTGCTTGATCCCTGACCTACGGGCTCCTGACTCGCCCTCATATGCAGTGACTGAGGGCAGTAATCCTTTACTCCCAGAAACCTCACTGCCACTTCAGACACAAACTTAATAACATCAGATCTTGACTTCTTGTCCCGAGCACCATAGATCACAACCATAAATACAAGAAGGGCCTCCTTATTAAACACAATTTCCTGCTTAGAGAGAACATGAGGAAGTTGCTGCTGTTGGGGAAAAACACCTACAAAAATAACCTTTACTCAAAACATAGAAAATCTCAGGTTTCCCCTCGTGAGTCCGTGGGCAGTGCAAATAGAATACACAGACAAAAATCATTTAAATTCAAGTTAATCCTACCAGGTTTATTAAAACAGCAGAGCAGTTCAGTCATCAAAAATCATTCATCTTTGCTCAAAAATGGGTTCAGAATGCATACACATCTTTAATAATGCCACAAAACTGATACCCACAGCATTGCAGCAAAAAGAACACTCTTCTTTTCAAAAACAGAGTTTTTTAAGCTTGCATTTCAGAAATCTATCTGGGCGGGGCTCCCAGTCCCACACGTCAATCTGTCTGGGCGGTCGCCCAGTCCCACACGTCCTCAGTCTAAGCACAAACATGTAACTCCATGGAATAAAGCAGGCATTGTTGTTAATCCTTAATGGTCCAACGTTGTGCACTGTTTTCTTGTTTTCAGCTCCGTATGAGAACAGGTCCATGTGTTCAGTTCAGTGGCGTTATTGTGTTTCTACAGACACTTTCAAGGTTGCCTCCCCGATAACCAATAACCCAGTCATTGTTTTCCCTCTGGAAGCAAAGTTCTTTCACAGTCAAAGTATGAAATCACTCACATTTTACAGAATGCAGAAGCAGCCAAATCTGTGTTTAATGCCCATACTTTTCTCGACTCTAGCCAAATCTTCATTTTTGAAATGTGAGCCATTGTCTGATCTGATTGATCTTGGAAAACCATGTCTAGGTATGAACTGATTGATCAGATATTTGCACACTGATGCAGCATCTTCCTTTTTGGTGGGGATGGCTTCTACCCACTTTGTATAGCAATCAACAATGACCAGCAAGTACCTGTAGCCTTGAGTTCGGTTTTCTGGGCCCATGTCTGTGTAATCAATTACTGTGTCCTGAAACGGAGCAGTTGGCACCGGATATGACTCCATTGTGGGGGTCATGCCTGGACACGCATTGTACTCCAGACATACCTTGCAGTTTTCCAATTGATGTTTAATCAGTTCAGTTAGTCTAGGATGCCACCAGTGTTCTGACACAATTTTTTCTGTCTGCCTTCTTGACAAATGAGCCATACCATGTGCTCCATCAATTATGATATGCGCCAATGCTGATCGTAAGCAGACCCAGACAGCAAATAGATCCGGGCCAATGCTGATCGTAAGCAGACCCAGACAGCAAATAGATCCGGGCCGGATGTAGTCCAACATCTGGTACCAATCCTGAAAACAGATCCGGTCCAGACAGTTTTTGCACCCTGGTCCAGATCCAGCACGGCTCCGCTTTACAGTTCTGGAACAGATCCGGACCAGATCTGAACTGGATCCGCAAAAGACCAACCGTTTACAGACCATATCTGGCAGGGATCTGGGGCAGATGTGGACCGCATCACAGCACCGTGGCAGGAACAAGTTTTACAGGGGTAAGTTCCGTAAAACCCTCAGTGACGATCACGATTACAGAGTACAGAGTTTACAACAGCTAATGGATAGTTTCTACCGAGTGCAGATAAAATTGCTTATCGTTATGCCCCATGTTCCTGCCACGGTGCTGTGATCCGTGCCAGATATGGTTTGTAAACGGTTGGTCTTTTGCGGATCCAGTTCAGATCTGGTCCGGATCTGTTCCAGAACTGTAAAGCGGAGCCGTGCCGGATCTGGGCCAGGGTGCAAAAACTGTCTGGACCGGATCTGTTTTCAGGATTGCTACCAGATGTTGGACTACATCTGGCCCGGATCTATTTGCTGTCCAAAGTCTGTCCTTTTCTATTGCTCCATATTGTTTCCACACTGATTTTTCATATGCTCCTGCATCATCTTGCATTTCACAAACATCCCACTTTGTTAATGTATGTCCTTGCAACTCTACTTCTTCCTCTTTGAGTACATAATCAACTCTCCTTGGTACCCTGCAGCTGCCTTTGCTGCCAGGTCTGCCTGATTGTTTCCTTCATAGACATTTACTGCTTGGTCTTTTGAATGTCCTCTGCATTTTACTATAGCTAGTTTGTTAGGTCCCATGATGGCTTCTGCCAGGTGAGTCACTATGTCATAATGTTTTACAGGTTGTCCTGCTGCTGTCAGAAAGTCTATCCTGTACCATCTTGCCAACTCATAGTGAACTACACCATAGGCAGAGTCAGTGTAGATTGTCACATTTTCACATTTGAATGTTTTAGCGCTTCAGCTAATGCATGTAATTCTGCTCTCTGCGCGGATGGCTTGTTGAGGATCTGTCCTGATGCTACTGTCCTGAATGTCCCTGAGTTTGGGTAGAGTTCAGCTACAGCGAATCCTGCCTTTAGCCCCTCCATTGGGCTTCTCCAGCAGCATCCATCTGTGAACAGAATCCTTGTTGCTCCCAACAGTGGTTCTGCTTGTAAATCCTGCCTTAATTTCACATCTGCTTCCACTTTTTCTTCTGGTAGGTAGAGGATGGTGGTAGAGGATCCATAGTGTCGGCCATATTTACACCTTCAGTGCTGTAGGTGATGTGTGGCTGCAACAAAATGGCTTCCAGTCTGGTTTGTCTTAGGCTAGTCATGGTGAAAGCCTTGGATGAGACAAATGATGCAACCGTATGTGACGTCAATATTGTCAGTGGGTGAGACATCACAACGTGTGCTGTTTTTGTGATTGCTTTAGCCACCGCTGCTGCATGTTTTGTGCATGGAAGTTGTCCTTGTTCCACTGAGTCAAGTTTTGAACTGTAGTACATTAGTACCTTTCTCTCACCCCCTTTTTTCTGATATAGGGCAGCATTAACAACTCCCCCTTTTTCAGAAACATCCAAGAAGAAGGGATCATCATAATTGGGTACAGCCAACGAGGCTGCTTTTGCTAAATGTTGTTTCACCTGAATAAACTGTTGCTCTGCTTCTGTAGTCCAGTTCAGAGCTGCTTTCAGGTTTCTGTGCCCTTTTTCTTTTACCAGTCCCCTCAGGAGTGCAGTGTGGTCCACATAGGATGGTACATAATTTCTGCTGTATCCAGTCAGTCCCAAAAATGACAGCATCTTTCACTGTTTCAGGTCGTTTGTGATGCAGAATAGTTTCCAGCTGTCTGGAGAAAACTGATTTACCAGCAGCAGAGATTACTCTGCCCAGGAATGAAACCTGAGGTCTTGCCACTTGTAGTTTGGCCTTACTGACCTTGAAACCTTTGTCTGCTAATGTTTGCAGGACAATGCGTGTAGCTTCCAAACAGGAGCTGTCTGATTCAGCTGCAGTAAGGATGTCATCCACATACTGGACAAGGAGCACTCCAGAGGGCAGCTGTACATCTTTAATCAGCTGTTTAAGAGCATAATTAAATAAACCTGGAGACAATGCAAATCCCTGTGGGAGAGAAGTGTATGTGTATTGCTTTCCCAAATATGTGAATGCAAAAAATCTTTGGAGTTGAACCGACAAAGGAACACTAAAAAACACATTTGCCAGATCAATTACCGTGAAGAACTTATGTTTTGGCGTTAGCAATGACAAAGCTGTGTACGGATTAGGAACAGGAGGCACTTTGTCTGAATGATGTCATTAATACGTCTCAAATTGTGCACCATGTGGTATTTGTCTGTGTTTGGTTTTGGAACAGGTAAAATAGGAGTGTTGTAGTCAGATTCGGTGTCGATCAAAACACCGGAGTCAATTAGCCCTTCAATGGTGGTCTTTATGCCTTGTGCAGTCACATCTGAAATGGGATACTGTGGAATCCAAACAGGTGGACCAGGTTTGACCTCAAACATAACAGGTGGCACATCAATATGTCCAACATCTGTTGGAGAGGTGGCCCACAATTTTTGGGGCATGCTGTCCAACAGGTATGGTATTCTCATGGTCAGTTTGTTCAGCACCATGATGTCATTCCAAAAATACACTATCATGTAAGGACCAAGGAATGTAGTAGGCTTTCTGGGATTGTGAGAACTTGACATGGGGCAACTGAGAGTTCTGTCAGTCTGTAGTTTCTTTTAGCCTCTTAGTCATGTGACCCAATTCTTTTGCTTGGTGTCCAGAATGCAATGCAAGCGAGACATGAGGGTAAGAAACATCAGAGAGTGCAAACCACTCATTTTGTTCTGCATCTAGTTCCACCACGGCAACAACACCTTCAGGACCGACAAACAACCCATCAGAGACATTGAACCAACGTGTCTGGTCAAGCTGCTCTTGAAATGCTTCATCATACACAAGGGTGACATGAAAAGGGTCTGGTGGAGGAACATAAGGTTGGAGAGACTTGATCCAGGGCTCCCACTTACGATAGAAAGTCAATATGCCTGTGGCCGTGGCAGATTCTGAACAAAGCAGTCCCCAGTAGATCTCAGCATGTTCATTGGGTATAGTGGGTGCAATGTCAGGTTGCAGCAACATCATCCCTCCATTGAGCTGGAAGTGGCAGGGCAACAGTTTGCCATCTCTGAGTCACTATAGTCCCAGCAGCCTTTGAACAGGACACTTCCACACCACACTTTACCATGATGTCTCTTCCCAAAAGATTGACAGGACAGTCTGTTGATGCCAGAAAGTGATGCATGAATCTCTGACTCCCCATAGTCACTTGAACTGGCACAGTTTTTGTTTTCTCACTCTGGTCTTCTGCTTGCCTTACATTGAAATTTTTTTGGAAGTGTATCACATGTAACTTCCATCTATCCATCAGCATGACAGAAATCTCAGCTGTGTCGTCCAATTTAGCCTTTACAGGAGCAGGGAGACCAGAAAACACAGCCTGATTAAACAGGATCTGTGCACCAGCGTCACCTGCACCCGGATGTCGGCCAGTTAAGTCAGTCCAGTGATTTACAGCTCTTTGTATGAATCCTTCAGGGGACTCATCTTCTTTTGGTGAGTAAGAGGCTGTGCCAGATGTTATATTGTAAGGGTATTTATCTCTGAGTGCAGCATAATACTCGTGCCTTACATTATCAAATGGCATATCATCAGGAAATGTGTTAATTTTGGCTGCTTCTTCCAGTACCATGCTTTCATTTCTGGATGCACAGGCTGCCACCAGAGCGCGACATTTAGCATTGGCTAAATACATCCGTCCTGTGAGGTTTTCCAATTGCCTGATCCAGGGGCCTGCACCCCCAGACAGGGACGGTAGCCTATCTTTGATTGCAAGCATGTCACGTGTTTTCAAGGCTTGATAGACCTGGCGTCCTCCTACTCCTTCAAACAATGGTGCATTCAGAGGAGTTTGTAAATCAAATTCACTTAATGCAGTGTTTTTAGTCTTTTGTCTAGTCGCCATGGGTTGGCTTACAGCTGTCAGGTTATGATGAAAAATGTTTACTGGACTCTAATGTCTCATGGGTGTGTTTATCACTATTTACCACTAGGGAGCAGCAGTCGGCCATTTGAGATCTAGCATCAATGTTTTGAGACTCATTTTGATCAACTTCCTCCCCCTCACTGTCCTCATCTGTTGGAAGTATGAGATTTAACTTTTCCTCTTGTCTCCCCTGTCTCTTGCTTTCTTCTGGAGGTATTTTTCTTCTTCATTATCTCTGAGTATCTGTTTATTGTCCTCCAGAGACAACTCATTGAGTCTTTTAGATAGTTTTTCTAACCCTCTATGTGGTTTGTATAATCTGTACACCTTTGGACCCTTTATTTTAACCACTCCAGAAACAGGGGGTGGACTTCCACATTGGTCGACGTCCTCACTGTCTGAATAAATTTTGTATTGTTTCACGCGTTTGAGACGTTGTTTTTCTAATTTCTGATACATTTTTTCATGTACTTTCTCCTCACGTTTATGTTTATTGTGTTGTCTTACTTGTCTGAGAAATTTATGTGAGTCAGGGTCAAGCAAATCTCCCCCATAAGTTCCACCTTCCCATCCTGTCAAGTCATATCTGTCATCATCACTTTCTGAATCCTCCTTCCTGCTTCTTTTTTTTTCTTTCTGTTTCCCCTGGGCTGATGGACCCTGCGGAGTAGAGGATATTATTGAGCCTCTAATAGAACCCGAGGCGCCCCTCAGGTCACCACCAGTATCTCCCTGGGGAGACGGTGGAGGACCCAGAGGACCCTCACTGCTGTCCAATCCTGGAGTCTCCTCACAGTCCATCAGTCCAGACTTAATCACTAGAATTGGAGCTTGGACAGGCTGTGGTGTCATTGGCAGTGTGCCATTTTGAATCACCATAGCATTATTATAAGGTGGTGAGTTGTTGTCTGTCAATGTAGGATAAATTCTCTGAACCACAGGTGCCACTTCACCCTTTAGGGGTAGTGGTATTTTCTCAGATATTGTTGTGTTAGATTTAGCCATTTAGCCATATTATAATTGAAAGCAGCTAGAAGCAGGATCAACCTGTTGTAAACATGGATGAGACATTGATTGCTTGCTTAAAATAATTATATGATAGTTATTAACATGATTAAGATAGTTTTGGAATGTGCTTATTATGCTGAACAAGATGATATATGATTTGGGATGCTTTGATGAAGGGACCAAAAGTATTTGGACACAATGTTGATGTTTTAAGAAATGATGCATTGTTGGTATCATGTGAAAGGTCTTACACTGATGATGATAATGGTGTATTTACTTTCAAGGATTCATTGACTGGAGATGCTTTATGCTCATTTTAAGAATTCTCTGTGTTGGTCATTTTTCTCTGAGCCACAGTTTCTTCCCAGTCTTTACAGGCATGAAGCTGTATTACAGCATTGTGATAATGAATATGATTTTTCTCAGCTGGTTTGCACAATTTGTTGGTCTTGATTTTAAACAGGTCCTTATTTTCTGCTTTCAATTTTTGTGCTTCTAATTTTTTGTTCAGAACTGCTCTGTACTGGTCTTCCAATGCAGTCAGCATTTTTTGGCGAGTACTGACAGCACTCATTTCAGGCCATTTTAGCTCCTCTCCTCCCTGCATGTCACTGAGAATTATCAGTCCACAATTTCTCGGATAGTCACGCGACTGAGAAGCCACCGAAAGCCGTCTGAATCTTCTGAATGGTGGACGAGCTGGGCATGTCACAACATGTCCTGTGAGGCTTCAACACGGTGGCGCTTTTGCTGCGCCATCAGCTTCGTGCCGATGAATTTCACTGCAAATCTTTTCATGGCCAAATCTTCTGTCACAATGGAATGTGCCGAAAAAGTGCTGATGTCCACCTCTTCCGCAATTTCTCGGATAGTCACACGACGGTCCCACATCATCACAGCGTTCACTTTGGAATGATCCAGTCATTTCAGCATGTTGATGGCCGACCGGAGCGCGGTGCGCTCTCCACCGTTGTGCGGCCGTCTTTAAACCGGTTTTGAAATGTATCATTTCAAAACCATCATAAATCAGTTGAACACCTATCAAAGCATAAGTATACACATTTTCATTCATTTGACATCATGATAAAACCCTTAAACACATCATGGCACAAGTATACACTCTATTCAACTTCATTCATTCAATACAATATCTAGTTCATTTAAACCTGCATGGTGTACAGACTTCTAAACATTTGTTACTTTTTGAAAATAATGAACACAAAACCTTTTATTCAGTTTGGTAACTTTTAGCATTGTTAGCATGCAAAGCTAATTATGAGTAAAATAGCATATATTTTCATTTATTCTTTACACTAGCAACATACGTTTTTATCTATGGCACACAAAATGCCCCAATCCTCATCAACAAACAACAAATAAGTTGCCTAGCAACATATACTTCTATCTTTGATGTCATTGTCAACATTAGGAAACATATACTTTGTTTTTCTTACCTTTAATGTTCTGTAGGGTTTGCTGTTTTGGCTTTAATGTTTTTAGTGTTCTTGTTGTTCACATGCACATTTGTGGTGAGGGTGAGCTGTGTTAAATAGAATAGAGCTTTTATTGTCATTCTACAGATATCCATACAACGGAATTTGTCCTCTGGATTTAACCCATTCTAATTCAAGTTAGACACAATCCAAGCACTAGGAGCAGTTTTCTTTTAATTAAACAGTCGAATTCCCCTGGTCCACACCAGCTGAAGTCCAGCACCCAGGGAAAACTTTGCTCTACAAAACTGTCAAATATGGCGCACAAAATCCCCCAAAACTCATCAACTGTAAAAACAATTATTTTGTACAGAAATGCACCACTTACAATGCTTGATGTTTGCTTTTTTATGACTGCTGCATTTTAAATTTTTTAACACCTTTTTTTCAAATTTCAGGTTAAACCCACTGAGGACCCAACTGTCCATAAGAAGAAGAAGACTGTGTAAGTCCAGACCTTCATGTGGACAATTATTGAACCTGAATATGAATATTGTCTGAATGATTATATCTGTTTTTATCTGATGATGTAGTGTGTTTGCTGACAGAGTGACACAGGTTCCTCCGGTCCAAACATCATGTAAGAACATCAGGAATGAACGGTATGACATAAAACAAACAAACAATATCAAGAAAATGCATTTATTTGTGTTCCTATGTTGTTCTCATGTAAGAGACATTTTTTAAACCTGGTGATGTGTTTACTGCCTACAGTAAAGACCAGCCACCTGCTGCTGCAGCAGAAGATTGTGCAGAGAAAGTGGTGAGTTCACTTCCATACTTTATGCAGCTTCTTTTAGCATGTTACACATTTTCCTCCATAAATTCCCACATCATATTTGTCAAAAAGATGCCATCATTACAGTTTGTAAATTCAGTTATTTTCATCACAAATATTTAACTTCCACTGATGTATATAATATTTAATCAGCTTGTATGCATTTTGCAGCCTTGTTTACAGACCTCAAGTTCCTGTTATTTTAAAATATATCTGCACTTATAGTGTGGCAGTTTTTACTTGCTGCTTTTGCATATTAATTTTTTTCTTTTACCATTAAAAAAAAAAAATCAGATAAAACCAGTGGTTCCGCTCAGTAAGGATCAAAAATTGAGGCCTTTCTCCATAAAGTAAGTGTAGATTTTTAGATGGATAATTATTTGTCCTGAATTTTAATGTTCTCTGACTAATGATCTCTCTCTTTTTCTTCATTCAATAGGATTTTTACCAGTGGAGAGCCTCTAATTCCTTCAATTAACGTCAAGATTCCAAAATATGCATTGAAGTCAATGGAAGGCGTTTTAGCCATTGTTGCAGACGTCATGTCCCTTCGTGCTGGAGTGAAGAGGTGCAAACACACACACACACACACACACACACACACACACACATACATACATACAATTCAGACTGCAATTTTTAAATTGTTAAAAATTGCAGTCTGAACTGTGTGTGTGTGTGTGTGTGTGTGTGTGTGTATCTGAAACTAAATTGTCAGTCATTGAATGTGATCAAAGCTTGCTCCAGTTTCTCCTAACTCTTCTTTTAACTTGCAGTCTTTACACACTTGATGGACAACCTGTTAAATCTGTGACGGAGTTGAAGTTTGACGGCTGTTACGTTGCTGTTAGTAAGGGGAAGTTTAAGCCTGTTCACTACTTCTGCAAGAAATGTGTCTGGAACAAATGGTAGGGCAATAATTAAATATTAAAAATGTAAAAAAAAACAAAAAACGTTCCGTTTGTATTTTCATGTGATTCTACTGTGATATATATATATATATATATATATATATATATATATATATATATATATATATTAATTCCCACATTGATCTTCCTCCCTACAGTAAAAAGAAACCAACTGTTCAAGCAGTACGTCATAAAGAAGACGTGGTGAGTTCACTTTCTTCCATGCAGGTTGTTCAATTACAATCATTTTCTCCCATAAATTTCTTTTTTCACAGCTTTTGTTTCCTGTTGTGGTTTATCTTTTTTCTTTCTTTTTTTCAGATTAAACCTGTTGTTCAGACCAACACTGAGAAGACTGAGAGAAATCGAAAAATGGAGTATTTCACCATTGAGTAAGTCCAGACTTTCAGATGGATAATTACTTATCCTGAATGTGAATTTTCTGTGAGTATTTGTCTCATTCTGTTTCTTCACTCTGCAGTGTTTTCACCAATGGAGAGCCTCTAATTCCTTCAGTGCCTGTAAAAATTCCAAAGACGGCTCTGAAGTCGATGGACAACGTCTGCAGCGTGGTGGGATCCATGATGTGCTCTCATGCTGGAGTGAAGAGGTACAACACCAACACACTGTAAATCACGTGCACAGTGCACCAACCACAGCTGTTACACCATCAGTTCTAGTTATAACATACTAACTGTAATTAACACAAAAACCTATTGAACTATCAACCAGACTGTCACAATTAAACTTTACTCTCATTAAAGCCTTTAACCTATTTTTTAAATAATGATGGTTATGCTAATGATGTTTTGTGATTATTTTAGGCTCATATTTGTATCAAATCAAAATTAATCATTTTTAAATACTTGCAATTTGTAGTTAGAAATGTAATGCGTCTCTCCTTTCTTTCTTTTCTTTTTATTTTCAGGCTTTACACACTTGATGGACAGCTTGTGAAAGATCCACAAGACTTGAAGAACGATGGAAAATATGTTGCTGTTACCAGGGGAAGGTTTAAACCTGCCGACTACTACCAGCCAGTCCGAGTGCCCCCGAAGAAAAAGGGCAAGAAGAAATGGTTTGACAAAAATATATGATTAAAAAAATACATTTTATTTGTATTCACATGATTCAAATATAAAATAACCTTCTTCTTTTTTTTTATCTTGCCATTTTGTTCTTATCCCTACAGTAAAAAAACTCCACCTGCTGTTCAGGCAGCATGTCACAAAAAAGACGTGGTGAGTTCAGCATCTTATGTGCAGTTTATTAATTTTTCTTGCAGCATATTACATATTTTGTAACATAATTTTTCTTTGTGACAGCTTAAAAGTGTCTATAAAACTTTAATGACTTAAAAAATTAATTCACATCTAAACCACAATTGTAGCAATTTGTATTGTAAAAAGGAGGCAGTGAAAACTGAGACAAGCTGAAAACAATTTACACAAAGATTTATTTATTTTGGATTTACTTATTTGCAAAAACCAATACAAAACTACTGAACAGTGGAAGATGAGAGGTCGTGTTTACTTTGTCTGCAGGATGACAAGATCAAGGAGACGAAGGACGACATTTGGATACATCCCTCAAGTTCCCAAGTGTCCTCCCCCCATCAATCAGATGTGGAGACGTCTTCATCGTCTCACAGAGATGTAAGTGCACTCACTATGAGTTTCATGCTCTGTATTTTCTGTCATATAAGTTGCAGCAATTTGAGCTCGGACCAGAAAGAAACTGCAAATATGCAGCACATACAGATACATGGACTGTTCATCATGTCGAAATAGTTTGAGTGAATGTAGCTGTACAGCTTCAAATATTACATATACATAAATACATGCAGAAAGAGAACACATGACTAAGACAGAAGTGAGTTTTTCAGCAGAGATGTACAACAGCATGTACTCAGATTTGATACCATTTCTTCTGGTTAAGTTCTGATGCTCCTAATTTTACAACCAACACTGAAAAGTCAAAAAGAAGAATTAGGAAACCTGCACCTGATTGTTTTTTGTCTCTCTGTCTAGGTTTCTGAATCTGGTTGTCAAGAAGAACCTGACATCCAAGAATCAGAGCAAATTAAGAAGAACATTCTTAAACAGCAGAAGATCTGCCCACCAACACGTAAGTACAGTTTTGCAGAAGAACCTGCTAGATTTTGGATGCAGTGGTGACACCACGTGTAGTGCTGCATATGTGTGCACAGACATGATGGGTGTAATAGATGTCAGACTTGGTCCTAGTGTTCACTGGAAACACAAAGTCTCCAAGTCGCTGTTTAAACTTTCTAATGTCTTTGAAAGATTGCAGTTCTGTTCTGTAGGGATTACAACCAACGTGACACCGAACACCATCAAAGAGGCTTTCAGGCGCTTTGTTTAAAATGTATCCAAAATCTTTGATAGTTATTCATTCATTTTCTATGACTTATCCGGGTCCAGGTCATGGACCTCATAGGTCATGGTTAGCCATCTTTGAATTTGTCCAAGGTCTGTGTCCCAAGAATGCTCCCTGTGAACTGGACTTATGTTAAGCACAGACGGACAGATGGATGCACAGCCTTTGCAATACCTGATGGCCATATTTTGGCCTCGGGTAAAAATTAGTTCCATATTCCTTGATTATTTGGTCTTAACTACCATTCTTGAGTGTTAGCTGCCCCCTTCTTTCTCTTGTGACCTCTTTTTAAATGTGTCTCCTGTATTCTTCACCATTTTATTCATGTGACCTTTGATTTTTTTCTCCTCATCTCCTCCCCTTTTCCCATCTCACTGTTTCTCTTTCTGCCTCCTCAGATTCAGAGAAGGTCATCATTCAGATGCTGCAGCAATGCTATAAGGTTTATGACCCAGAAAGTAGCATCATATATAAGGAGAGGACACAGACGTTGCTGAGCCAAATTCAAGATTACATCATGGACAACGAATACGTCTTGTCAGAGTGCATGTACCCAGAGATCGTGAACATGGTCAGTACAGCTGATGATTATAAATTTAGTGATTGGTTGATGGAGCCAAAGGCTGAACACTGCATTTGTGTGCAGCTATCATTCAAAATGGTTTTCATAAAGATTGCACCATCATCTGTAGTGACACACGCCCTCTGCTCCTCTGACTGAGGATCACCTCAAACTCATTTAGAAACCAAACGAGTTCTGTCTGATTGTTGTATATTTTTGTCAGTTGAATATTGAGAAATAATTTTTATCTTTTTTTTTCTCAGTGTTCTTCACACATGTTCAGGGCGTTGAATCGACCCTCCAATCCTCCTGCTGCAGCGTTTGCTTCAGATGATGAAAAACCCAAGCTGGATCCTGCATGGCCACACATTGAGGTTGATTACTCTGATACAAATTTTAATACTTTAAGTTTCTGCAATATATCCATAAAGGTACTACTGAGCAAATGAAATGATAAGAAGCTTAAAGTAGATCAAATTCAAATGAGGAGGACCTCAAACCTTCACTGGATTATGCTTTCAAAATTCAAATTATTTCAGTTTAGAATGTAAATATACACTGACTGGCCACTTCATAAGGTACACCTTCCCAGTATCGGGTTAGATTCATTTTTGTCTTCAGAACAGCTTAAATACTTTGTGCCGTATGTTCAACAAATGTACTGTACAGGAGTGAAATGATACATTTGCTCCATGATTTGATACATAATGACATCACTGTTCTCACTAATTATGTTTGAACTTTAAAAATGTAAATTATTCTTAAGTATAAATTGTAATCCTTTATGTTATCTGTTTATTATTATTATTGTGTTATATTATATAAACATCAGGCACTCTGACACTGGTGTTTTTCATTTAATTCCCAGAATTCATTCTTTTGTCTTTGTATGTTTCTCTTGCAGCTGGTCTATTATTTTTTCAAGACGTTTTAGAAGCTCCAAGCTTTCAGGCGGAGATTGCTAAGAAATACATTGGCAAGGAATTTGTCACACAGGTATGAACGGCATATTATCACATCTTTGTGTGTTATATTTGCATGAAAAACAAACAGCTCTTTGTCAATGAGAGCTAATGGAGTCACTAGTGTTTGATGATTCTGATACACTGGTAGAAAAATGAAGGTTTAAGTCTCCAGCATCCTGTCATAGTGTATGGTTGTGAGGCTTTGATGCTAATCTGTGACTTGAAGTGGTGACTGTATGTCTTTGGAGGATCTTTGGGTTCTCAATGGAATGAAAGTCATGTTGAAGCATGCATCACAGACAGTAACAGAAGAACTGCTTGAATGTTTGAAGAACAAAAGGAAAAGATCTGATTTACACTGAGTCATGTATTTATTGTACATTGATGAACATCAGTGCTTTGATTGCTGCTACTGCTGTGGTTTTATTCTTACAAGTTTGTTCCAAAGCAACAAAGAATGACTGGTTTTAATAACATGTTTCAACTAATCAGTAACTTTTCTTGCATTGCAGCTCTTACAACAGTTTGCCAGTGAAGATCCCAGAGAGAGGACGTGCCTCACGGTTATGTTCTGTTCAGTCTATCTTGCGTTCGAAGACCTCCAAGAGTACATGTTTCATGGGATTTCTGACATTTTCATTCGGTCAGTGCTGCAGTGCTCGTTTTTCAAACAGGCTGAAATGACGACATGAATGATTTGTCTTGTTGATCGATGCTAAAATGTTTCTATGTCTTTGTTTTCAAAGGTTTGTGCATGAGAATGGGCAGCCCACTGGTATCACTGATCTCCTGGAACTCATTCAAATGTATAGTGTTCTTTTCAGAAACAATTTTTTGTCTATTTTGTTGCTTACCAACCATTTATTCAAGCCTAACATGTTTTTTAAAATCAGACACACTGATCTTTTTTTTTCCTTCTATAATCCACAGTATCACCAATCAAATAACGCCTCCATTGTGTGAAGATGACAGGATTTTCTTCTGCGGGGTTTTAGTGCCCCTGCACAAACCAAAAACACTCTGGCTCTACCATCAACAGGTAATATATGCAGGAAATCCTTTTGAAAATGACTTCGTCATTTGAATGTAAAGAGAATTGTATAACATTTAAAAATACATTTACACATTCATTTTTTTTAAATAAATGTAGAATAAACCTTATGCCATGTCTGTCCCTTCACATCTCCACTGCTTTAAATGGTCTGACACTCAGTGTTTTATGTATTTTGCAGCTCGTTGAGTGTATCGTCCAGTTTTTGGAGAAGGATGCAACTCTAACTAAGCCGGTATGTCAAATAATTTACACCAGATTATATTATATTTTTAAAGGGCATATCTCACTCCAGTTAACACTATGTTTTATAAACAAGTTATATACCAGATTGTGAATAATAATAATCATAATATATGCATACATACATCTTCAACTGTTTATCTGAGATTGAGTCACGGGGAATAATAATAATAATAAATCCTTTACTTTATAAAGCACATCACAATAAAAGACAAATCTCAAAGTGCTGCACACACATTCAGAGAATGGTGATACCACATGTTGCTTCTGTTTTCTACACAATGAAAAAAGATGCTCATGAATTAATATGGTTGTCTAACTTTTCCATCCCAACAGCTGGTGCTCTATCTGTTGAAGCACTGGCCGAAGACGTGCACATATAAAGAGCTGCTGTTCATCAACGAGCTGGCAAAAATTCTTCACTGCATCTATGTCTCTGACTTCAAGTTGGTTCAGGAGCCTCTCTTCAAGCAGCTGGCCCGATGCCTCTCCGGCTCAAATCATGTGGTAACTGATGACAGATCATCAACTTTGCCTTTGGAAAACATAACTGTTCCCTATCAGGGAGCTCTTTCAGTTGTAGTGTCAGTGTGTGTTGTCTTGACTGAGACGTCTGTTCTTTGTAGGTGGCAAAGGCAGCGCTGGAGTTCTGCACAAAGGAGCATATCATCGGTTTTATCCATGAAAATGCAGAGGAGATCCTGCCCATTTTGCTGCCTGCCCTGTTCCAGTGTTCAAACAGGCAGCTATATGAGTAAGATACTGGACTGAAGCCGTGCAAATATCCTGACACACACACACTGCATGTCACAACATGTGAAAAAACAGTCCCGAGTCATCTCATGTCTAGATATTTGAGATTTGTTACCACGTTCACACTCAGCCTGGTAGCCTGGTTTACCATGCCCAAGTACGTTTGCGTCAACATGGTGTAACATTTTTCTGAGAATGAGCACACTTTCACACAGGGTTGCTACGGCTCTCTGACAAAACCAGCCAAATTGCTACTCAAACCAGAACTTAATAAAAGGAAAAAAGAATCAAGCTGAAACATGCAGCAGTATAATTTGCAATGCTTCAAAAATAACTCAGGTTTGCTGTTAAGCACAAACCTGTAAAGATAGGTCCCCCACAACAGAATTTGAAATATTGCTGATTTGTGGCTTATTTTGAGAAGTATTTTGGCCTTGTTTGTGAATGAATTGAAGACTCTACTATCCAAGTAATAATTATAATAATAATGATTAATATTTAATGAAACAGTTGCGTCACTGACATCTGAGATGTGCACTTCAGTGTGGTTAGCAGTCACGCTTTATGCATGATGCGCCAAAAGTCTATCTGAACCGTGCCATGGACCACCTCTGTAAGTGGGCCCAGGCACAGCTGAGCAATTGGACTTTAGGGAGCAAACATGCTCGGCTGCACAACTGGTTATGGTAATTAACACTGTGTATTGCTGCAGTTGCTAATTTAGTCACATTTCCTGCATAAGCAGGATGATTTTGAAAATCAAATAACCTCTTTATTTGTGTGGGTTCACAGGCCCATTGACTACATCCTGACCGAGTTGCTGCCACAGTTGCTCAACATGGATCCTGGGCTCTTTTCACACTGCACAAAGCAGATCAGGGCTACAAGAGACAAGTATGTGTTCAATATCTGTAATTAAATCATGTCTGAGTAACAAGTAATTCCAGTTAAGCTTTAGGCAGCAGCTCAGTTTGTGTTGCGGTGGTGCAGAACAGAACAGCGACATCACCTTTGACACTTTTTCCAACAGAGAGCAGCTGAGGTCCGAAGTAAGTGAAAAGATGTGGCTGAAGATCGAGGTGCTCGCCAAGTCCAAAGCACAGGTGAGCAATGTGTAAAATGACATAAATACATCTGAACGTAATATCATTTGTGCTATGTGCATATTTTTGACCATGTATAATGCTGTCTCTGTGTTGATTTCAGAAGACTGCACAAGGACGAAACCATCCTTGAGGCCGTGCATCCCCACATCCAGCAGACAGAGTACCAAATAAAAGCAAAATAAATTAGATTTGTGGACCAATTTATTGTTTTTCTTTATTAAAGATGTCTGTTCTTCAATCTTTCTGCCCCAGGAAAATAATAATAATTCAAATAATTTATTTACAGCCCAATATTGTCATATGACTTTCATGTCAATGATAAGTAGAAATGTTCTAACATGCCACTGATTTTATCTTTTTTATTTACTAGTGTGGCAGCAATATGCTTCCATACTGCACAAACCACATCAACCCAGCAAGAGGGCTTCCCAAATATTACAGATAAAGTATTAACTTGCAATAATATGATTTTAAAATGTGGTATTTATATGCTGCCGTAATCAATATTAATATAGCAATGGTTTCCACAGTTATGTGATCAGAACTTCCAGAATTATTCTGATTATGTGAAATAATGTTCAGAAATAAATTTCAAAGCCTGCGGTGGTCTGTCAGCCTGAGTCCAGATTCAAAAATCTTTAAGTTTCCACGCTGTTTGGCACAAATTAATGAATTTACATTGTTAAAGCACAAAAATGTTGTGTTTAACAGTAAAAGGTGAACTTGTCCTTTAAATTATACAATTTGTTGTATGCACCAGAAGTAGTTGTGATGCTTCTGAAAAACAAGGGGGAGCGAGAGAGCTGCAGAAGTATCACAACTGTCAGTTTTTCAAAATCTTCAAGTGTCAAACTCTCATCTAGGTAATTGTAGACACAAGGTGTTAGTGGGAAACAAAACGAGCACAATAAGAACTCTGAATGATGGAGTGCTGCAGGGATCTGTAGAGACTCTAATGCTTTTTCAGGTCTATGTGAGTGACATGGGACACATATTCCACGAAGTTTGCCTGTGCTGATGAGCTTTCCCTCGCCATCCAAGCACAGAACTTCAGTGACATCAACAGCCAGCCCCTTCACAAGATCTTAGATTAGTGTAGCGGTACTTTACCAACTTGTGCCTACGTCCACAACCAGCCAAAACAACTGTCATTTCTTTCCATCAATCACCTGGAAACCACAAGCTCAAGGTGTCTTTCTGTGGATCCTATGCTTCCTCCCTTCACACAGCCGGTCTTGCCTGTGTCTATTCTGTGCCTGAGTGTTGTTATGTGTTGGACAAAAGTCATGACACCAAATGTGTTGACACAATCCTGAACTCGCAATGGGAATGATCAGTGGCACAGTGAAATCCACCGGCATGCAGTAGCTCCCTTTCCTGTCTAACATCGCACCACCTCACTACAGCTGGAGGCCAGAACTTTGTGGGAATACAAACCAATCCACATGTCAATCCACAGTGACCTAAGCCTGCCGTGACTCAGACTGAAATTCTGCAATCTTTCTGGGTCTCTGCTCAGGAGCATCAACCCAAAGACAACCTGGCAGGACACTTGGAAACAATGATTTCACAAAAGACCCAACTGCTGTCACAAAAAGCACTGATCTGCATATAACACTGGATAGCTCATTGGTCAATATTTTTGAAGCAAACCGGCTGCCATATTACCACTCCAATGTCCCGCTCCTGAACGCTCTTTTCTATTGATCTTTAATGAGGTGCACACAACTTTATTCTTTGTAATTAAAAAAAAAAAAAACCTTCACATGCAGCTATAAACTGCGCAAATCACCAGATCAAAGGCTGGGGACGAACATTTCACCCGTGAGTATGATTGGAATGAGAAGTAATGAACAATAATTTGAAGAGTTCTATCCCTTATTCCAGCATATACGCAAAGATAATAATAATAATAAGTGGCTTTTAAGACATTTATTAGGTCTACTTGTGCATAGTTTTGGAGCTTTAGGCATTGCTGCTATGAGCTTTATTACTTATATTAGGCTGAAGCTCATAGAACTGTATGTAATAAATGTCATGTCCAGATAAGCTGAACAACTTCTATGCACATTTTAATGCCAAAAACACCACTCAGACACAGACACCGCTGCCAGCACTGTACGACCAGTCACTACAGCTCACCACGGCTGAAGTACAGAAGGCACTGGCTAGCCTCAACCTGTGCAAGGCTGCTGGGCCACACAACATCTCTGGATGAGTACTGAAACACTGTGCTGAGCATCTGAAGGATGTTTTCACAGACATCTGTAACATCTCGCTCCACCAGGATGTGGTGCCCTCCTGCTTTGTTATTTCTACCTGGTTCTTTTTATGTTAAATTCTGCCCCTTACCAAAAAACCAAACCATTGTATTCCTCATTTTGAGTTTATTCAAGGTCACGTTAGAAACCAGGCCTGGGACCCTCACAGACAGTGTCCATCTTGTGAAAGGCCCCTAAAATGAGTCAAACAACACTTTTTATACCTTATGGGTGTTAACATGGGTGTGGTTTAGTCTCATATTTCTAATGTTACTGGCTCGCACCAACAGGGGGAGTTTTCCCTGTGTCTGAAACTTGAACAGATGATAGAGTAAAACCTAACATATGAGGTCTGTTAGAAAAGTAACGGACCTTTTTATTTTTTGCAAAAACTATATGGATTTGAATCTTGTGTGATTGCATCAGCCAAGCTTGAACCTTCGTGCACATGCGTGAGTTTTTTCACGCCTGTCGTTTGCGTCATTCGCCTGTGAGCATGCCTTGTGGGAGGAGTGGTCCAGCCCCCTCGTCGGATTTTCATTGTCAGGAAATTGGCTGATCGATTGCCGCTTTGCTTCATCAAAATTTTTTCAGAAAGTGTGAGAGACAGCCAAGTGGAAACCATTTGGAAAATTCAGATGGCTTTCGGTGAAGATCTTATGGGGATCACACAGATTAAGGACAATTATAACTGGATTAAAGACGGCCCACAGCGGCAGATGGCACACCGCGCACCGAGCGGCGATCGACAGGCTCAAACGACCAGATAATTTCCAAAGTGAACGCTTTGTTGATCCGGGACGTCGTCTGACTACCAGAGAAATGGCAAGACAGCTGGACATAGCACTTTTTCGGCACATTCCACTGTTACAGGAGTTTTTGTAATGGAAAGAGGAGCAGAGGAATTCGCCACAGAGCCGCTCATGGCGCCGGATGAAAGCACCTTTGTGTTGGTCTCACAGGACAAGCCCTAACATGCCCAGCTCTTGCACCATTCGGAAGATTCAGACGGCTTTCGGTGGCTTTTCAGTCGTGTGACTATCCGAGAAATTGTGGATGAGCTGGACATGCCACAACATGTCCTGTGAGACTTCATCACAGCGTTGCTTTTTGTTCTGTGCCCTGTGCCTCCGTCCCGACACGCAAATCCCTCTGCACGTTAGCTATCTTAGCTTAACCTGCATGGCTTCGCGCTAATTAAGTCTCAAAAGTCTTTTAAAATTTAAAAATCGATGAAATAACTCGACTAGCCAATCCGCAAACGTTTTGTGACGATCGGTATCTATATATACAGTTAAATTTATTCACATGTTATTTTAAGATCAGTTAGCATTTTAGCAGCTAACGCAAACAGAATGGGACCTCGCTGACAACCCCGTGCCGAACCAGTCATAAATGATCTTCCGACAGGACAAAGAACAGACCACGCTACCAGGCAACAACCCCGTTTTCTCCCAAATATACTCATTTAAACAGAAAAGACAAAGACCGCGGTACATAACAAACATTAAAATTAACCTGTTCGAATATTCGAAAAGAAATACATTAGGCTGGAAAGAGATGGAAAATGTGACGTACCGTGGCAATTTGGGTATATGTGATACTTTATGAACCATATGTTTCCAGGTGTGACGTGAGTGGTGGACATCTTTTATTCTGCATTCTTTTTTCAGGGCAACTACCGGAGGACATTGTTACCAGTGAGCTGTTCTTCTTAACTATACATTTGTTTGTATTTTACTTTTTATGGGTGGACAACATGACTGATTGCTCACTGTCATGGGTGGACAGCTGTTGTGTTTATTCTTGCTTGTGTGGACATCGACAAGACGTATTGGTCTGCCTATGGTGCCTATGGCGGAGTGAATGCATTTCTGTTGTACACCCTGAACATCGGTGTTGTAGTACCTGGGGACGTGCCTGTGTTTCATGGTTGTTTTTTAGTATACATTTTTGTTGTACTTATTTCTGGGGTGCGACCATGCAAACTCCACTGTTGCCTTGGGCGTTGGCTTCTGTGACTTGGTGTGGACGGTCCCTTGGTAAGTACTTGATGTGGTTAGCCACACGGTATCCGTGTGGCTAAAAGGGGGTGTGTAGAATAGCTATACGAGGGCTGTCCGTAAAGTATAGGTCCTTTTTATTTTTTTCAAAAACTATATGGATTTCATTCATATGTTTTTACGTCAGACATGCTTGAACCCTCGTGCGCATGCGTGAGTTTTTCCACGCCTGTCGGTGACGTCATTCGCCTGTGAGCACTCCTTGTGGGAGGAGTCGTCCAGCCCCTCGTCGGAATTCCTTTGTCTGAGAAGTTGCTGAGAGACTGGCGCTTTGTTTGATCAAAATTTTTTCTAAACCTGAGAGACACATCGAAGTGGACATGGTTCGAAAAATTAAGCTGGTTTTCAGTGAAAATTTTAACAGCTGATGAGAGATTTTGAGGTGATTCTGTCGCTTTAAGGACTTTTCACGGTGCGAGACGTCGTGCAGCGCTCTCAGGCGGCGTCATCAGCCTGTTTCAAGCTTAAAACCTCCACATTTCAGGCTCTATTGATCCAGGACGTCGTGAGAGAACAGAGAAGTTTCAGAAGAAGTCGGTTTCAGCATTTTATCCGGATATTCCACTGTTAAAGGAGATTTTTTTTAATGAAAGACGTGCGGACGGGTCCGCGCGTCGGGATGCAGCCGACGCGGCGCGGCGGCACAGGAAAAACACCTCCGTGTTGATAACCATTTGTAAAATCCAGGCGGCTTTTGATGGCTTTCAGTGGAGTGAGTATATGAGAAATTGTTTATCAGCTGGAGATGTTCCAACTTGTCCTCAAGGCTTCCAACAGAGGTGTTTTTCCTGTGGCGGAGCGTCGCGGCGGCTGCGAGCCGACGCTGCAATCCGCCTGCACGTCTTTCATTAAAAAAATCTCCTTTAACAGTGGAATATCTGGATAAAATGCTGAAACTGACTTCTTCTGAAACTTCTCTGTTCTCTCACGACGTCCTGGATCAACAGAGCCTGAAATGTGGAGGTTTTAAGCTTGAAACAGGCTGATGACGCCGCCTGAGAGCGCTGCGCGACGTCTCGCACCGTGAAAAGTCCTTAAAGCAACAGAATCACCTCAAAATCTCTGATCAGCTGTTAAAATTTTCACTGAAGACCAGCTTAATTTTTCGAACCATGTCCACTTCGATGTGTCTCACAGGTTTAGAAAAAATTTTGATCAAACAAAGCGCCAGTCTCTCAGCAACTTCTCAGACAAAGGAATTCCGACGAGGGGCTGGACGACTCCTCCCACAAGGAGTGCTCACAGGCGAATGACGTCACCGACAGGCGTGGAAAAACTCACGCATGCGCACGAGAGTTCAAGCATGTCTGACGTAAAAACATATGAATGAAATCCATATAGTTTTAGAAAAAAATAAAAAGGACCTATACTTTACGGACAGCCCTCGTATACATATTTACATTAATTTTATGCAGACTTCACTGATGGAGATCCAAATTTTACAATAGCTAAAATAACTTATGAGACTCATAGTATAATTTAGAAATTATTGGGGATGCTTAGGACCTTGTCAGCACTTATCCTGGGACACCAAAATAGTGGATGGAATTTCAGGGGGATTATACCACCAAGATAGTGAAGGTTTGTGCTGATCAAATTGGTACTGAGGGGGACATACATTAAGATATGTACCCTTCCAGAAGATTGGCATGGAATATCCACCATAATTTCTTTATTGCTCTATTAATATTATGGGAAGAGACTTAATTCAATATTTTAGGGATTATAGAGTAAGAAGGAGACCTGTTAATATTTCACATATAATAGTTGGAATATATGCCAGTTCAGTACTTAGGGGGGTGCCTGACGAATCTAAATTGGTGGTTCTAAATCGCAAAAAGGTGGATGGAATCAATTATGTTTATTTCAATGTGCAAAGACAGATTATCTGACCAGAGACATTGTGACTGGACTATATGAATAAATCTTAGCCATTTCATGCATGGCTCATATATTTTAGTATGAAAAAATTGAATATTTCGTATGGTTAAGAGTGTTGTAAATTACTTCCAAACAATATTGTATCTGACAGCCCTGTAACCAGAGCCCTGATGCGACTAAAAATGTGCTGAGGGATTGGCTATGAATTTGATATCAATCTAATAGTTGATTGAGTTGGTAGAATATTTTGGCAGATGGTTGGGCTGGTACCTTTTATATTATTACATTCAAATTGACTGGACTGTGGCAGTACCTGTACTGGTCCCCGGGAATATTTGTGTTTTATTATGGATGTGTGGATAATTTTATGATGAACACTAGGAGTGAGCTCCCTATTTTCATTGTTATTGTCTTTATAACTTTTGTATCTGATCTTTTCCATATTTCATTTGATATGGGAATACAGTAATCATTTGGCCTCTACTGGTGGTTGGCTCTCACTGCGGTATTGTATCACTTCCTGTTCCGGAGCACAGCGGTGTTTTGCTGTATCTGTTAGCTGTTTAATCTGCGTAGTTAGATTGATCTAGATAACTAGATAACGATTTGTTTCACAGTGTAATCTTCACGTGCCTTAACTAAAGCACTCCCTCTGCTGAATCACCTCTAAATTATTTACACATTATTCACTTTGTGTGTTTTTAGGAATCTGCTAGCTTAGCGCAGCTACTAGCTCTTAGCCGGTTTAGCATGGCGGCTTCTCCTGTCTCTCCCGCATTTTTCTGCTCTGGGTGTGAAATGTTTAGTTATTCCTCGGCCTCCTTTAGCAGTAATGGTACTTGTAACAAGTGTAGCTTATTCGTAGCCTTGGAGGCCAGGCTGGGCGAATTGGAGACAGCTCCGCACCTTGGAAAATCCTACAGCTAGCCAGGCCCCTGTAGTTGGTGCGGACCAAGGTAGCTTAGCCGCCGTTAGCTGCCCTCCAGCAGATCCCGAGCAGCCGGGAAAGCAGGCCGGCTGGGTGACTGTGAGGAGGAAGCATAGTTCTAAACAGAAGCCCTCTGTACACCACCAACCTGTTCACATCTCTAACCATTTTTCCCCATTCAGCGACACACCCACCGAGGAACAAACTCTGGTTATTGGCGACTCTGTTTTGAGAAATGTGAAGTTAGCGACACCAGCAACCATAGTCAATTGTCTTCCGGGGGCCAGAGCAGGCGACATTGAAGGAAATTTGAAACTGCTGGCTAAGGCTAAGCGTAAGTTTGGTAAGATTGTAAATCACGCCGGCAGTAATGACACTCGGTTACACCAATCGGAGGTCACTAAAACTAATATTGAATCGGTGTGTAACTTTGCAAAAACAATGTCGGACTCTGTAGTTTTCTCTGGGCCCCTCCCCAATCGGACCGGGAGTGACATGTTTAGCCGCATGTTCTCCCTGAATTGCTGGCTGTCTGAGTGGTGTCCAAAAAAGGAGATGGGCTTCATAGATAATTGGCAAAGCTTCTGGGGAAAACCTGGTCTTGTTAGGAGAGACGGCATCCATCCCACTTTGGATGGAGCAGCTCTCATTTCTAGAAATCTGGCCAATTTTATTAAACCCTCCAAACCGTGACTACCCAGGGTTGGGACCAGGAAGCAGAGTTGTAGTCTTACACACCTCTCTGCAGCTTCTCTCCCCCTGCCATCCCCACACTACCCCATCCCCGTAGAGACGGTGCCTGCTCCCAGACCACCAGCAACCAGTAAAAATCTATTTAAGCATAAAAATTCAAAAAGAAAAAATAATATAGCACCTTCAACTGCACCACAGACTAAAACAGTTAAATGTGGTTTATTAAACATTAGGTCTCTCTCTTCTAAGTCCCTGCTAGTAAATGATATAATAATTGATCAACATATTGATTTATTCTGCCTTACAGAAACCTGGTTACAGCAGGATGAATATGTTAGTTTAAATGAGTCAACACCCCCGAGTCACACTGTCAGAATGCTCGTAGCACGGGCCGAGGCGGAGGATTAGCAGCAATCTTCCACTCCAGCTTATTAATTAATCAAAAACCCAGACAGAGCTTTAATTCATTTGAAAGCTTGACTCTTAGTCTTGTCCATCCAAATTGGAAGTCCCAAAAAACAGTTTTATTTGTTGTTATCTATCGTCCACCTGGTTTCTCTGTGAATTTTCAGACCTTTTGTCTGACTTAGTGCTTAGCTCAGATAAGATAATTATAGTGGGCGATTTTAACTTCCACATAGATGATGAGAATGACAGCCTCAACACTGCATTTAATCTATTATTAGACTCAATTGGCTTTGCTCAAAATGTAAATGAGCCCACCCACCACTTTAATCATACTTTAGATCTTGTTTTGACTTATGGTATGGAAATTGAAGACTTAACAGTATTCCCTGAAAACCCCCTGTTGTCTGATCATTTCTTAATAACATTTGCATTTACTTTAATGGACTACCCAGCAGTGGGGAATAAGTTTATTACAGTAGAAGTCTTTCGGAAAGCGCTGTAATTAGGTTTAAGGATATGATTCCTTCCTTGTTATGTTCTCCAATGCCATATACCAACACAGTGCAGAGTAGCTACTTAAACTCTGTGAGTGAGATAGATTATCTCATCAGTAGTTTTACATCCTCATTGAGCAGAACTTTGGATGCTGTAGCTCCTCTGAAAAAGAGAGTCTTAAATCAGAAGTGCCTGACTCCGTGGTATAACTCTCAAACTCGCAGCTTAAAGCAGATAACCCGTACGTTGGAGAGGAAATGGTGTCTCACTAATTTAGAAGATCTTCACTTAGCCTGGAAAAAGAGTCTGTTGCTCTATAAAAAAGCCCTCCGTAAAGCTAGGACATCTTACTACTCATCACTAATTGAAGAAAATAAGAACAACCCCAGGTTTCTTTTCAGCACTGTAGCCAGGCTGACAAAGAGTCAGAGCTCTATTGAGCCGAGTATTCCTTTAACTTTAACTAGTAATGACTTCATGACTTTCTTTGCTAATAAAATTTTAACTATTAGAGAAAAAATTACTCATAACCATCCCAAAGACATATCGTTATCTTTGGCTGCTTTCAGTAATGCTGGTATTTGGTTAGACTCTTTTTCTCCAATTGTTCTGTCTGAGTTATTTGCATTAGTCACTTCCTCCAAACCATCAACATGTCTATTAGACCCCATTCCTACCAGGCTGCTCAAGGAAGCCCTACCATTAATTAATGCTTCAATCTTAAATATGATCAATCTATCTTTATTAGTTGGCTATGTACCTCAGGCTTTTAAGGTGGCAGTAATTAAACCATTACTTAAAAAGCCATCACTTGACCCAGCTATCTTAGCTAATTATAGGCCAATCTTCAACCTTCCTTTTCTCTCAAAAATTCTTGAAAGGGTAGTTGTAAAACAGCTAACTGATCATCTGCAGAGGAATGGTCTATTTGAAGAGTTTCAGTCAGGTTTCAGAATTCATCATAGTACAGAAACAGCATTAGTGAAGGTTACAAATGATCTTCTTATGGCCTCAGACAGTGGACTCATCTCTGTGCTTGTTCTGTTAGACCTCAGTGCTGCTTTTGATACTGTTGACCATAAAATTTTATTACAGAGATTAGAGCATGCCATAGGTATTAAAGGCACTGCGCTGCGGTGGTTTGAATCATATTTATCTATTAGATTACAATTTGTTCATGTAAATGGGGAGTCTTCTTCACAGACTAAGGTTAATTATGGAGTTCCACAAGGTTCTGTGCTAGGACCAATTTTATTCACTTTATACATGCTTCCCTTAGGCAGTATTATTAGAAACCATTGCTTAAATTTTCATTGTTACACAGATGATACCCAGCTTTATCTATCCATGAAGCCAGAGGACACACACCAATTAGTTAAACTGCAGGAATGTCTTACAGACATAAAGACATGAATGACCTCTAATTTCCTGCTTTTAAATTCAGATAAAACTGAAGTTATTGTACTTGGCCCCACAAATCTTAGAAACATGGTGTCTAACCAGATCCTTACTCTGGATGGCATTACCCTGACCTCTAGTAATACTGTGAGAAATCTCTGAGTCATTTTTGATCAGGATATGTCCTTCAATGCGCATATTAAGCAAATATGTAGGACTGCTTTTTTACATTTGTGCAATATCTCTAAAATTAGAAAGGTCTTGTCTCAGAGTGATGCTGAAAAACTAATTCATGCATTTATTTCCTCTAGGCTGGACTATTGTAATTCATTATTATCAGGTTGTCCTAAAAGTTCCCTGAAAAGCATTCAGTTAATTCAAAATGCTGCAGCTAGAGTACTGATGGGGACTAGAAGGAGAGAGCATATCTCACCCATATTGGCCTCTCTTCATTGGCTTCCTGTTAATTCTAGAATAGAATTTAAAATTCTTCTTCTTACTTATAAGGTTTTGAATAATCAGGTCCTGTCTTATCTTAGGGACCTCTTAGTACCATATCACCCCAATAGAGCGCTTCGCTCTCAGACTGCAGGCTTACTTGTAGTTCCTAGGGTTTTTAAGATTAGAATGGGAGGCAGAGCCTTCAGCTTTCAGGCTCCTCTCCTGTGGAACCAGCTCCCAATTCGGATCAGGGAGACAGACACCCTCTCTACTTTTAAGATTAGGCTTAAAACTTTCCTTTTTGCTAAAGCTTATAGTTAGGGCTGGATCACGTTACCCTGAACCATCCCTTAGTTATGCTGCTATAGACTTAGACTGCTGGGGGGTTCCCATGATGCACTGAGTGTTTCTTTCTGTTTTTGCTCTGTATGCACCACTCTGCATTTAATCATTAGTGATTGATCTCTGCTCTCTTCCATGGCATGTCTTTTTCCTGATTCTCTCCCCTCAGCCCCAACCAGTCCCAGCAGAAGACTGCCCCTCCCTGAGCCTGGTTCTGCTGGAGGTTTCTTCCTGTTAAAAGGGAGTTTTTCCTTCCCACTGTCGCCACGTGCTTGCTCATAGGGGGTCGTTTTGACTGTTGGCGTTTTTCTGTAATTATTGTATGGCTTTTGCCTTGCAATATAAAGCGCCTTGGGGCAACTGTTGTGATTTGGCGCTATATAAATTAAAATTGATTGATTGATTTGTTTTTGGTTGAGTGCAGAATTATCTGACAGATTAATCTTTGGGAATTGATGGGGAGATAGTTCAATTCACATTCAATGGTCTTAGAAAATTTAAAGGTTAATGACAATTTGAACGTGACACCTTGAATGGTAGTTCCCTTTCACACCTTGCTGCCTCTGCCTTGATGGCATGTTGTGTCAGGATCGTATGGAAGGTGGGATGGCTTATGACGGGGAAGATCCCACCTCAAAACCCGGGACGACCTAACAGTCACCGTCACAATTACGTAGATGTCTCAGAGAGACCCTGACTTATTACATGAGCACTGTGAAGGAGCATCAGGATGGGGTCAATTGATGGTTGTCTATGTGCCTTTATGGTTGGCAGAAAATTGATTTGATTGGAATATCGGATCAAACATGGGAATTGAATGATGCCAAAATGGTCTTTATTGTTGACATGATAGATTCCTGTCAAGAGGGGGAGGTGTTAGATAATATCTGTGCTAATTCTTTGTTTTATGTTAGCTATTAAGTATTTGTGTTATATGTTTGGAAGTTCTGAGAAATACGAGGTCTGTTAGAAAAGTATCGTACCTTTTTATTTTTTGCAATAACCTTATGGATTTGAATCACTCATTTATTCATACTCATTTTCCTTAATTATTGTATGGCCTTGCCTTGCAATATAAAGCGCCTTGGGGCAACTGTTTGTTGTGATTTGGCGCTATATAAATAAAATTGATTTGATTTGATTTGAATCACGTGTGATTGCATCAGCCAAGCTTGAACCTTCATGCTCATGCGGGCGTTTTTTCACGCCTGTTGGTTGCGTCATTCGCCTGTGAGCAGGCTTTGAGTGGGCACTGGTCCTCCCCCCTCGTCGGATTTTTATTGCGAGGAAAATGGCCAAACGCTTGGAGCAACGTTATTGCATCAAATTCTGCCAGAAACATGGTGACAGCCAGGTGGAAACGATTCGGAAAATTCAGACGGCTTTCGGAGATGAAGCTATGAGCATCACACGGATTAAGGAGTGGTACAACCGGTTTAAAGACAGCCGCATAACGGTGGAGAGCGCGCCGCACTCCGGTCGGCCTTCAACATGCTGAAATGACTAGATTATTTCCAAAGTGAACGCTGTGGTTATGCGGGACCATCGTGTGACTGTCCGAGAAATTGCGGAAGAGGTGGACATTAGTACTTTTTTGGCACATTCCATCGTGACAGAAGATTTGGGCATGAAACGAGTGGCGGCAAAATTTGTGCCAAAGTTGCTGACGGCAGAGCAAAAGCAACGTCGTGTTGAAGTCTCACAGTACATGCTGGACTCCATACAAACTGATCCCAGCTTTATGGACACCATAATCACCGGTGATGAGTCCTGGGTGTACAGGTACGACCCGGAAACCAAATTCCAGTCGTCACAATGGAAGCATTCCACATCGCCACGACCTAAGAAGGCGCACCAAGTGCGCAGCAACATCGAGGTAATGCTGACTGTTTGTTTTTTTTACTCCCGTGGTGTGGTACACCACGAGTACGCACCACAGGGTCAAACAATAACAAAGGAGTATTACAGGGATGTCCTCCGTCGTCTACGTGATGGTGTGCAGAGCAAGAGACCGGAGTTGTGGGCCACAGGAAATTGGCGCATCCATCACGACAATGCTCCAGCTCATTCCTCTCACTTAATTCAGACTTATTTGATGAAAAACCAGACTCCGGTGGTTCAACAGGCGCCTTACTCTCCTGACATGGCCCCTTGCGACTTCTGGCTGTTCCCAAAGCTTAAAAGACCATTAAAAGGAACGCAATTTAAGACAAGAGAGGACATTATGGCTGCAACGACGGCGGAGCTGCACTCCATTCCAAAAGAGGCTTTCTTGGAATGCTTCCAACAGTGGCGACACCGCTGAGAGAAGTGTGTGGAGTCCCAAGGAGACTACTTTGAGGGTGATTAGGTTTCCAATGCTCAAGGTAAGCCAGGTTTTTTCCCAGCCAAAGGTCCGTTACTTTTCTAACAGACCTCGTATATATACACACACACTTACATACATATAGCCTAATCATCTCTTCAAATTACTAATATAGTTGACTTTACTGCCACTATCTGTCCTCTCTATCATATATTAGCGTGTGTATGTACAAGGTCTGTCAATAAAGTATAGGTCCTTTTTATTTTTTTCAAAAACTATATGGATTTCATTCAT
>NW_022986300.1:57428-185642 GCF_902500255.1 Thalassophryne amazonica | reverse complement strand
TTTTATCAGCTACATCAGGGCTTACACAAGTTAAAGAGTTGGAAGTAATGACTCATAATCTGGTGTACAGTTTTTGTAAAGATAATGTTGATTAGAGTGAGATATGCACTTTAAACATAACAGCTCCTTTCATGAACAAAATAATGTATCATTAGCAGTCATCAAAAGTTTTAGTACTCATATTTTTTCTGCTGTGTGAGTGGCTGATCTTTTGTCAAATCTACATTCATGTTATTGAACACACACGGCATTTAATGTTTTTATTTGTTGCTTCAGGCGGAACTGAAGACAAGCGTCCTGCTTTTATGAAACTTGAAAGTATTTTGTGTTTCTTTATTTTGAACTTTAGAATTTTATTCATGACGTAATGACATAATACTCCTGCTGACTGTGTGTTCTGTCCAACTCTACCTGTTCCTCCATAGGAGGTGTAGGAGGAGGAGCTTTGTGCTCCGGGACTCCGGGATCACGGAAACACTCCATCATGAAGTCGGCCATCTTCACCAATCGATCAATTTCATCATCATGATCAAGCAGGTCCAAGTACAGTGACGTGTGAGTGGAATCCATGATGTCCACTGGAGGTTGAACATGACATTAATCATAATTACTTTATTTGTAGAAAATCACAAACATAATAAAACACCAAACAAAACAGTATAAAATATAAAAAGCCATAAAAATGATTAGAAATCAAACAGTGAATTGCACAAAAATCAGCAAAATATTATTCAAATTAGTTTTAAAATATGCCAATTACGGCAGATAATTAATTTGTTTAAAGGTTGGCTTGAAATTATTCAGCAGAACTGGACTTTAAAAAAACCATCATCAGATAATTCCACATTGAAGGAGCAAGAAACTACAGCCTCGTAGAATTTTAGACCGACTAGACTCAGTATTGGTAAATGATAAATGGACTGCATTTATATAGTGCCGTTACATCTGCATCAGACGCTCAAAGCACTTTACAATAATGCCTCACATTCACCCAGATGTCATTGTGCTGCCATACAAGGTGCTCACTACACAGCAGGAGCAACTAGGGGATTAAGGACCTTGCCCAAGGGCCCTTAGTGATGTTCCAGTCAGGCTGGGATTTGAACCAAGGATCCTCTGGTCTCAAGCCCAACACTAAACCACTAGACCATCACCTCCCATATTAATGAAGTATAAATGGAGCTTATTTTTTGTAATTAGAAATTAGTTCATGTGCCTTCAATTTAGGGTCAGTCTTGATCAAATCCTGGTGTTGTGCTCATAAATGCCAAGCAGGAAATGAATGTCATCCTGCAGTCTATAGCAAAGTGGGCGACTTTGGTCCTGCATGTCAGCATGAGGCTGTTTGGTTTTTGTTTTTTTTTTGCCCTTGATGATGTTTGAATGTACTTCCTGCATCAATTACATATTACAATTGCATTAATACACTTAAAAAAAGCTGAGCTAAAATATTGTAAATAACGACGGAATTTGAAGAGAAAGCTTATTTAATATTGATAACATTGTCTGTTCATGTATCAAGATCACTTAAAATAAGTTGTTCCCAGACTTACTGTCACCACAGGAAAAATTCTTGGGACACAGACGTTGGACAAGTTCTAAGATGGTTAACCTTGATGTATTTTAAGAGGTATTTTAAGAGGCTAAAAAGTCACATTCTTTTTCAATCTAATCCGTTTTGTGTTTGAGTGACGCGGGTGACAGCCAATCAGAGTAGAGCTGCACCGTGAAATCAGTCGCTGGTCTCTTCAAAAATGCTTGTTTTGTGTGTTTATATTCATGTTACTCATATATTATGGAAATGTTAGCAAGAAATAAACACTTCTAAAACTGAAAACGCTGTTTTTGTAACCTGATATCACCTCTGGAAGGATTTACAAACTATTTTGCAGACATTAGTGTGATGACATCACAGTCTGCTTGCTATATGTTTTTACGTCAGCCATGTTGTGGGCTGGGGTGTTTGGCTGGTTTGGTTTTTGTTTTCTGTTTCTTCCACCAGGTGGTATGCATTCAGGACTGAGTGGCTGAGCATCAGGACCTCACCCTGAACACCTGAGGCTTGTTATCACGTGCAGGTCATCAGGACTCACAGCTGTGGTGTATTTTGTCTTAATCAGAGATTGCTGCATTTAAACCTTGAATGCACAGTGTGTGATTGCCAGAGACTCGACCTTGTGAGCAGACGTGTGAGATCGACGTCAGGAGAACAATCTCACCATCACGGACGCAGAGACCGCTCCAGGTTTGACGCCACAGTCTGTGAAGGAGGATTGGGTGAGGTCTCACGCTCTTCAGCACACTTCCTGAGGTAATTTGGTTTTGGTGACTTTTATGAAGTAATGACAGTGGATTTGGTGTCCCTCACACCTTGTGTTAGTGAGCTGTCACGTTATGCTAATTGTCTAATCAGCTTCTGCTGCAGTGGAGATTTGAACTGTGTTGTTCCGTGCCTGCAGGGTAAGAAGCTGATGTATAGATTCTTAAGATTTAAGAAGCTGATGTATAGATTTAATATCACTCACTGTTATGTTTATTAAATTCGGTTATCCTTTGAACCATGCTCTGCTTATTTTATGCTGGGTCCTTCAAACGCTGGGTCGGTGTTCCGACCGCGTCCGAAACATAACAAGCCAAGCTTGAACCTTCGTGCGCATGCATGAGTTTTTCCACGCCTGTCAGTTGCGTAATTTTAAGAAGCTCTAAGAAATTTCATCATGTTCACCACAGCAGTAGCATAAAGCACTTCAATCTGCAGAATAAGGACACATTTATTTATCAGTACATTTTACCCAGAATGCATTGCATTGGTATGTTAATCATACACATTTAGTCAGTCCACAGTTTCCTGCCAGCTTTTCTCTCTGAGTTTATTTATTGCTGCCGTGTTCCCTCTTTTCCTTATTAGATATTTAAATTCTTCCATTATAAGTGCTGCTCTCAGGCAGTGAACATTGCTGCTCACTCTTTACATTTTGTCATTGTGAATCCAGTTGATCTGTGTTCGACCTCATGGTCTGCCTATAATACAGGAAAAATTGTGGAGTCTGTGGGTGGTGAGATGAAGTAATCACAAATACTTTTAGACTGCACTCCTGATCTGAGCCACGAAGAGCAACTATCAATCAGAATTCAACTTGTTGCAGTTGAGGATGCCCCAGAAAAAAAGAGCATTTTATGGGGTTCCTTGAGACTCGGAGAGCTCAACATCTCCTTTGGAGACTGTAGGGGGCAGTCTGATGATCATGGTGCAAATATGGAAGGGAAGAGGAAGGAAGTCCAAGTCAGACCTGCAGAAATAAATCAGAGTTGTGTTTGACTGTGTGACGTGTATATAAATAATAATATTTCTGTCTTGGTGATGGTTCAATTTGTTTCTTAAACTCGGTTAAATGTGTCAGGTGGGGGGGGGTATTCGGCACCATAACAGAGCGTGGTGTGTCGGTGGTTCTAGTCCCGCGGCAGGAACATTAACAGGTTAAGACTATACTTTCAGGGATCATTTCTATAGTTTTTGACTTGAGAAATGTGTTTCTAAAGTGTTCTGTCTCGCCAACCATGATGAAGAGTCCTGATACTTCTTCCTGAGCATGAAGTGGATAGAAATAAATGATACATTTTGTCTGCTTTCTGTCTTTAATGATTGTTCATTATTTCTGTTCAGGACTGATGAGAGGAGGAGTATGGTCAGAGTGGTTCTAACACTGCATACATGGAATTTATTGTGTAGAATTCAACCAAAACGTGTTTCCATTATCATTAAGTGTAGTGTGTTATTAAACAGTGATGGATACTTAAAAACCAAACAAAAAAAAATGTGTTTTTGGAGTTACATTTGTTGTTTGCATGGCATTTAATAATACATTCATGTTGCAGTAAAGTTGGAAAATCCATTATCTGAAAAGTGTGGATTCACTTAGTGAGCTAAAAAAAAGAGATTAAAATTAGGACAGTTTTTCAAATAGTTCATAATCAATCAATAATAATATCATCTTATAAACACCATTCATATAATAAAAGGTGTGTGTGTGTGTGTGTGTGTGTGTGTGTGTGTGTGTGTGTGTGTGTGTGTGTGTGTGTGTGTGTGTGTGTGTGTGTGTGTGTGTGTGTGTGTGTGTGTGTGTGTGTGTGTGTGTGTGTGTGTGTCCACTAAAGGGTGTAACATGTATTTGTATTGAACCATTTCAGTACGGGACATTCAGTTCGGTACAGGGTTGTGCACAGATTAGTTTGCGTTGTGTGTTTACATTCAGTGTTGCCAATTTAGCGACTTTCTCGCTAAATCTGGCGACTTTTCAAACCTTCTTGACGACTTATTTTCTCAAAGCAACTAGCACCAAATCTAGCTACTTTTCCTGGCGTTACCAGAGACTTTTCTGATGTTTGGTGACTGAAAGTGAAAGTCTCTGTTGTCACTGAGCGGCAGCAAGCCCTGGCCTTGAGAAGTTATTTTATTTTAATAAGTGATGGCCAATTAGAATGGCAAAATAAATAAACAAACCAAGATTCAAGTTTATTTGTTGTTCTAAATATTTTAAAGGTGGTTTTACTCACTTTTTTGCCTCTCCCACAATGTTTTTGTTTTCAAAACTTATATTAACAAACATTAAACAAACAGTTAATAGAAAGAGATAGAAAATAAAATAAATTGTACAAAAGTAAATGGCATCTTTAACATCAATTCTCTTAAACAAACTCCTAATAGAGTGTGACAGTTTTGTTCAAGTTCATTTTTCTGGCAAAAAATATGAAGGTTGAATAAAATTGAACAGGGCTTCATGCTGGAACAGTTGTGCTGCTCTTTTCTTGTGGAAAGGTTTTGTTAAAAACTGTTTACTTGGAATGTATTTTTTATAATATTTCATACATTTGTCATTTATTTGAGAACATTTTATTTAACTTATTACCAGGCAGCACTTTGCAATTATTTCATTTTTCTGTTTGTATAATGTTACAATAAACTGTTGGTTTAAACAACAAGCAAATTTAGGTTTTGCATTTTGTTCCCATACTGTACCGAAAATGAACAGAACAGTGACCTCAGAACCGAGGTACGTACCGAAACGTGATTTTTGTCTATCGTTACACCCCTAGTGTTTGCACATGTACGCTTTCAACCTAAGGGCTCCAGTGACCTCCCCCTCGGTGTCCCCAGTCATCAGACCAAGATTGGTGTCGATTGCATACATACATACATACATACATACATACATACATACATACATACATAGATTGCCTTTTATGTTTATAGATCACAACGCGCTCACTGGAGCCCTTATTTTTGCAGTTCATGTGGTGCTCAGGTCAGGTAGTAAGAATCACACTTTACTTACTACGTAGTAGCGGCTGGCTAGGAAGCACTTTATTTATAATCCGAACAAACCAGCGAATGCCACGTACAAGTCAAGGCGCAGGTTTTTTAAAATGTACCTGCTGTGTACAGCATGCAGACTGTCGATATGCCTCCCAAGAAGCGAGGGGCGTTAGGTCGTAAAACCTCAAGTGCTAAACGAATGAAATGTAATAGAGCTGGGAAACATCTGCACATAATCTAATAGCATTATATATCTCAGAGCGTGGCAGTGATATGACATGCTGTCACCTTTTTATCATCATTCACTTGAGTCTCATGAATGTCACAAATTGCTCTATGAAAATTAATGATGACAACATACACACAATGCAACGCAACTTACTACACCTTAACTAAAGTGACAAGAAATATACAGTGACATGGCTAAAATTCTTCTCTATTACCTGTGCGTAGATCGGTTAACTCAGCTAGTATATAAATAAAGTATGAGAAATTACTAATCCAATTAACACAGTCACCTAAAAAAGACAGCTTTCATTGTTTTGTCAAATCAACTATTTAGAAAGTTCTGAACCGAGATTGGAGGCTGTTGACAATTTCCGATGTGTTATAAACTTTGGGAAACAGCTCATTTGTTTCACTTGAGGGAAGTTATTCCTACATTTGTATGATGTTTTCAGATTTTTCTTTTTGTTTTAGGGGCCGAGTCCAAAGATGGTGCCATACCTGGACCAGAACAAGCAGGCAAAACCATCAGCAAGAAGGACATGCCAAACCAGCTGGAAGCCATCCAAAACCATGTCTCAAGATTTCATAAATGTTGCTGAGAAATTATTGGACAACAGTACTTTATCACAGTCAGAAATATGACTGTCAAATGTGAATAAGTAACATCTACTGTTGTTATCTATCGTCCACCTGGTAGTTACTGTGAGTTTCTCTGTGAATTTTCAGACCTTTTATCTGACTTAGTGCTTAGCTCAGATAAGATAATTATAGTGGGCGATTTTAACATCCACAAAGATGCTGAGAATGACAGTCTCAACACTGCATTTAATCTATTGTGAGACTCGACTGGCTTTGCTCAAAATGTAAATGAGTCCACCCACCACTTTAATCATACCTTAGATCTTGTTATGACTTATGGTATGGAAATTGAAGACTTAACAGTATTCCCTGAAAACCCCCTTCTGTCTGATCATTTCTTAATAACATTTACATTTACTCTGATGGACTACCCAGCAGTGGGGAATAAGTTTCATTACAGTAGAAGTCTTTCTGAAAGTGCTGTAACTAGGTTAAAGGATATGATTCCTTCTTTATGTTCTCCAATGCCATATACCAACACAGGGCAGAGTAGCTACTTAAACTCTGTGAGTGAGATAGATTATCTCGTCAATAGTTTTACATCCTCATTGAGGACAACTTTGGACGCTGTAGCTCCTCTGAAAAAGAGAGCCTTAAATCAGAAGTGCCTGACTCCGTGGTATAACTCACAAACTCGCAGTTTAAAGCAGATAACCCGTAAGTTGGAGAGGAAATGGCGTCTCACTAATTTAGAAGATCTTCACTTAGCCTGGAAAAAGAGTCTGTTGTTCTATAAAAAAGCCCTTCATAAAGCTAGGACATCTTACTACGCATGACTTATTGAAGAAAATAAGAACAACCCCAGGTTTCTTTTCAGCACTGTAGCCAGGCTGACAAAGAGTCAGAGCTCTATTGAGCCGAACATTCCTTTAACTAGTAATGACTTCATGACTTTCTTTGCTAATAAAATTTTAACTATTAGAGAAAAAATTACTCATAACCATCCCAAAGACATATCGTTATCTTTGTCTGCTTTCAGTGATGCCGGTATTTGGTTAGACTCTTTCTCTCCAATTGTTCTGTCTGAGTTATTTTCATTAGTTACTTCCTCCAAACCATCAACATGTCTATTAGACCCCATTCCTACCAGGCTGCTCAAGGAAGCCTTACCATTAATTAATGCTTCGATCTTAAATATGATCAATCTATCTTTATTAGTTGGCTATGTACCATAGGCTTTTAAGGTGGCAGTAATTAAACCATTACTTAAAAAGCCATCACTTGACCCAGCTATCTTAGCTAATTATAGGCCAATCTCCAACCTTCCTTTTCTCTCAAAAATTATTGAAAGGGTAGTTGTAAAACAGCTAACTGATCATCTGCAGAGGAATGGTCTATTTGAAGAGTTTCAGTCAGGTTTCAGAATTCATCATAGTACAGAAACAGCATTAGTGAAGGTTACAAATGATCTTCTTATGGCCTCAGACAGTGGACTCATCTCTGTGCTCATCCTGTTAGACCTCAGTGCAGCTTTTGATACTGTTGACCATAAAATTTTATTACAGAGATTAGAGCATGCCATAGGTATTAAAGGCACTGCGCTGCGGTGGTTTGAATCATATTTATCTAATAGATTACAATTTGTTCATGTAAATGGGGAATCTTCTTCACAGACTAAGGTTAATTATGGAGTTCCACAAGGTTCTGTGCTAGGACCAATTTTATTCTCTTTATACATGCTTCCCTTAGGCAGTATTATTAGAAAGCATTGCTTAAATTTTCATTGTTACGCAGATGATACCCAGCTGTATCTATCCATGAAGCCAGAGGACACACACCAATTAGCTAAACTGCAGGATTGTCTTACAGACATCAAGACCTCTAATTTCCTGCTTTTAAACTCAGATAAAACTGAAGTTATTGTACTTGGCCCCACAAATCTTAGAAACATGGTGTCTAACCAGATCCTTACTCTGGATGGCATTACCCTGACCTCTAGTAATACTGTGAGAAATCTTGGAGTCATTTTTGATCAGGATATGTCCTTCAATGTGCATATTAAGCAAATATGTAGGACTGCTTCTTTGCATTTGCGCAATATCTCTAAAATTAGAAAGGTCTTGTCTCAGAGTGATGCTGAAAAACTAATTCATGCATTTATTTCTTCTAGGCTGGACTATTGTAATTCACTATTATCAGGTTGTCCTAAAAGTTCCCTGAAAAGCCTTCAGTTAATTCAAAATGCTGCAGCTATAGTACTGACAGGGACTAGAAGGAGAGAGCATATTTCACCCATATTGGCCTCTCTTCATTGGTTCCCTTTTAATTCCAGAATAGAATTTAAATTTCTTCTTCTTACTTATAACGTTTTGAATAATCAGGTCCCATCTTATCTTAGGGACCTCATAGTACCATAGCACCCCAATAGAGCGCTTCGCTCTCAGACTGCAGGCTTACTTGTAGTTCCTAGGGTTTGTAAGAGTAGAATGGGAGGCAGAGCCTTCAGCTTTCAGGCTCCTCTCCTCTGAAACCAGCTCCCAATTCGGATCAGGGAGACAGACACCCTCTCTACTTTTAAGATTAGGCTTAAAACTTTCCATTTTGCTAAAGCTTATAGTTAGGGCTGGATCAGGTGACCCTGAACCATCCCTTAGTTATGCTGCTATAGACTTAGACTGCTGGGGGGTTCCCATGATGCACTGAGTGTTTCTGTCTCTTTTTGCTCTGTATGCACCACTCTGCATTTAATCATTAGTGATTGCTCTCTGCTCTCTTCCACAGCATGTCTTTTTCCTGATTCTCTCCCCTCAGCCCCAACCAGTCCCAGCAGAAGACTGCCCCTCCCTGAGCCTGGTTCTGCTGGAGGTTTCTTCCTGTTAAAAGAGAGTTTTCCTTCCCACTGTTGCCAAGTGCTTGCTCATAGGAGGTCGTGTTGACCGCTGGGGTTTTTCTGCTTTTGCCTTACAATATAAAGCGCCTTGGGGCGACTGCTATATAAAGGTTCTAAAAACATTCTGGACTCACACAACATCCCAACTCATTATAGAAACTTTGCATAATTTATTACCACCCTTGAAAAATGTCAGCTACCTATTTTATAAACACGACCCAATCTAGAGCCCGTGGATCACCGCGGCAACACGCTAGTTAAATGTAAGAGCCGTCATCTTTGGCTCCGTAGTGTCACAGCAAAGTCAAATTCAAACTATTCTTTGAGATTTATCTGAGAAATGTTCATGTGAACTCTGGAGATGATTCAGTAATCCAGATGATATGTGTCATGTTGGACAGACGCACCTGCAGCATTTGGACTAAGAAGAGAAGCTCTTGTTGAGCCGTGGATCTGCTGATTGGACCCTCATCATCGAGCAGTCACTCGCATATAGCGTGGGCAGTGTTAAAGATGAGCTCTGCTGCCTGATGACGATGTAGAGCAGTGGACAACTTGTTCCAGAAAGGGCCAAGAGAGTGTAGGTTTTCTTTGCAGTCAAAGACTCCACCAGGTGATTTCACTGATGAACTGATTCCATCTGCTCAAAGTGATATTAATCAGTGAAATCACCTGGTCTAGTCTTGACTGCAAAGAAAACCTGCACCTTCTTGGCCCTTTCTGGAACAAGTTGCCCACCCCTGATGTCGAGCATCAGGTGAGTCCTGTTCCTCATCTGGAAGAAAGGACAGATGGAAAAGAGAGAAACAAAAAGGAAGAAGTAAAAACACCCACAGCTGAAGTTTTCCAGCTCTTCTCTGTCACTTTGAGGTGTGTCATCTGCATCCAGATCACTTTCCACCTCAGGTGAGCAGATGTCCTCAGACTCAATGTCAGCATCTTCCTCCAGACGACAACCAGGAGATCCCACTTTGGACCATCTGACACAGAATTCTCACTGTCCAAACTAAACAAGAAAGTCCTCATTTACAAATTTGAGGTATAATTTAAAGTTAAACTGAAAGGTATCAGAGGGACGATGCATTCGCTGCATGTCCTCAGACCACCTAAACGCTCAAATATCCCAAAACAAGAGGTGTGATTACCAATCCAACAATATATTAAACAGTATATTATTATCTATAAACTTTTGGAGTCATTTGTAAACTGTTTGAGAAACAAATTTTAATTAAAATATATTATTTTTAAATGTGACATGATATTAATATATTCACAGACCACCAGGGGTCGCTCACAGATCACAAGTTGTCCACGGACCACTCTTTGGGAAACACTACTTTCGATCATCCGTCTGGGCTTTTTGGTGGTTTACATATGCAGAAAGAGTGTTTCCTGGACCATGTTTTCATTGACCTTGACCTTTGGCCAGATTACTCTAAAATCTAATCTCTTCTTGAAATCTTTCCAAGTAATAATTCCACCAATTATGAAGGAAATCTGTCCAGATGTTTTTGAGTTATCTAGTCCACAGACATGTCAGTGAAAACAGCAACATACTTCCAATTTTCTGCTGTTATTTTGTTAAAAGAAGAGTTTTCTCTTTAAAGTAGTCATATTACACATCAGACCTCTGAACAGCAGGTGGTTACATGTCCTTTAAAACAAAAGTAAATTGGTGTGTCCCCAATCCCCTCTTTTGGACTGGTGAAGAACATAAAAAAGGTAAATGTGTACTTAAAATACATCTAATGATAGCAAATATTCACTGCATTAGTCAACTTTTGCTTTCTAATTTTGTGACATGACTGACACCTAGTGGTCATCCTGCAAACACGTAACTTTTTGAGCTCTAATTTGAGGATTTATGACACATTTTCTAAAATGTAGGACACAAATCCAGTTTAGAAAACCCCCTGAGGACACACAGTGAGACAGATTTCTACAGCTGTTAATACGTAAATGAAGAAGGTTTTTATGAGTGTGTGGAGAACAACAGACAGGTGTTTATGTGAACATAACAAGTGAACCTGGGCGATGGAGAAGCAGGACGATCAGTCACAGACAAGTTACTGCTTGAAGGACTCTGCAGAGACTCCAGACTGTCTGATTCTCCTGAGAGTTGCTGCTGTTCCTTTTTGGACATAATAAAATGACACCTTTGTTATTTATTTGGACTCATTTGAACCATTTCAGACATTATATGGATTTGGTGTGATGATGTTTCATGTACTTATTGAGTTATATCTCTTCAACAGGAGAAGGTGATGGTGTCTGTGGGACTTGCTCGTCTCACAGTCTGCTGTCAGTCTCGTCTTGTTCATTTTTTAAAGGGACCACACGTGACCTTGCAGCAGAAGATTTTATTGCTTCTCGCTGCTTCCTGTAGACTTCCTGCAGTCTTTGTCTTCTCATCTCATCCTGCTCTCTCTGTGATGTCTCCTTTTTCATTTTCTCTTCAGTTTGTCGCCTCCTTATTTCTTTCCTTTTCCATGAACTTTTGAACTGTGTTTTCATCATGTGCTTTTTTCTTCAGATAACCTGCTCAACATTTACAAAAAGACAAAATGCTACAAATGGCAACACATACGTTTGAAGTAAGTGTAGTTCTGGCAGCGTGCACGAATGCCACACATCACTGGAACCTTTTTGGGTTCTGGATGGCAAATAAACATGCAAGTGGGTGTGTCTTTGCTGTTCTCCAGCCGCTGGGTCCTCAACACTGAGGCACCTGCATCCTGGATCATGACCAGAGAAATGCACCATTTGGCTAAAATGTCACTGCTCAGCTTCCCTCATGACACAAGTGACAGACAGAATAGAGCATCATAGGTCAGGCTCAGGAGGCAAACTTGCCATAACAACTTCAAACTGGACAAAACTGAAAATTGTATGGAAAGTTTTCCAGTTGCCTGATCAATCATCTACCCTCACATCACACATGATGAAAATAGTGGACAGACTCCCTTTGGCCCACTTCAGACTGCTGGACCGCCTGTGACTGGACACCACCATCATCTGCCCGTTGCAGTGAGGTCACCTGCACCTGGATGAAACAGGTGGCACTGTGAGAATGATGTTCTTTAATTTCTCCAGTGAATTCAACACCATCCAGCCACTGCTGCTGATGGAGAAGCTGCAGGGTGACGGTTATAGACACACCATCTACCATCTCCTGGACTACTCATTACCTGACAGGACGACCACAGTTTGGATAAGTGGGCAGCACTCTATCTGAAACAGGTGTGAAGATTACAGGAGCTCCACGGTGGACTGTGCTGTCACCTTTCATCTTCCACTTACATGACACAGTCTTCCAGCACAGCTCCAGGTCATTCCATGTGCAGACATTTTGTGATTATTCTGCCATGGTCGAGTACATAAGGAAACCTAACGCTAACCGAAATAGGACCTAAAATCTATTGGTGTCAGTGGTTGTCCCCCAGAATCCATGACATGAAGTGGATGAGAGTCTCTGATTCATCTTTCCCTCAATCCTGACTAGTCTCCCAGTTCCTGTTGCTGAAAAACATCCCCACAGCATGATGCTCCCACCACCACGCTTCACTGTAAAGATGGTACCTTGTTTCCGCCAAACTTGATGCCTGGCATTCACGCCAGTGAGTTCAATTTTTGTCTCATCAGACCAGAGAATTTTGTTTGTCGTGGTCTGAGAGTCCTTCAGGTGCCTTTTGGCAAACCCCAGGCAGGCTGCCATGTACTTATTATGAAGAAGTGGCTTCCGTCTGACCACTCTACCATACAGGCCTGATTGGTGGATTGCTACAGAGATGGTCGTCCTTCTGGAAGGTTGTCCGCTTTCCACAGAAGAACACAGTGACCATCGAGTTCTCACTTGTTTGTAAAATACGAGTTGAGATACATTTCACTTTGAAGTCTCTGAAAAATTAAGATCACAGATTTTATAGACGAGCACTATTAGCTGAATTAGCTTCACTGAAACTCACCAAGACGGTTCAAACATAGTAAACCCACATCAATAGGCTTCATGTCATTTCAGTCACTACGGTATCACTTCTGAATGTATTTTAAGGGTGACAATCAACTTCTGTGCAACAAAATGGCTGGATTTATTTCTCACTTCTCACCTGTTTGCATGTGCGTCTCTCACTGCCTCGGTGGGCGTTCCGGCGTGTCAGTGTGTTGAGATTTTCAAAACTTTCTCACTCCCCAACGGTTCTAGAGAAAAAAAAAGTTACTTTGGGGAACTGAATTCAAATATGGCATCAAAAATTAAATCAAAGTCGGCCTAGCTACAGAGATTTTAGGTCAAAGATGGAATAAAATGTGGCGTTTTTCCACTAATTTGACATTGTGACACATTAAGGTATGATTCTGAAAACTCACAATGCAAGTATAAATTGATGACATTAAAGTGAATTTTAGGATGTTGGAATCTAAATTCTCAAAAACTGTGTGGGGATAAGCCTACGACCAGATATTGCTTGGGAAAAAGTCAAAAAAGTATGAGCTAATATAGTCATAAAATGGAACCTAATTTATGGTGTTACACAGGGTTGGGTAGGATTACTTTGAAATGTAATCCAAAAGTAATCAGATTATAAGTAATCCAAATGTATGTACATACATACATGTAATCCACATGTATTCTTTCAAAGTAATCCTACCCAACCTTGGTGTTATATAAGCATCATTCACAAAGCTTGGTTCTAAGATTTGTATATTTTATAATATTTTGGCAATAAGAATTAATATTTAATGTGTTATTATTTAAATGTAGCCTCTAACCTGATATGGCAATGTGTTTATTGGCATCTGTGTTGACAAGTGTAAAGCTACACATCTGGAGAACACTTGTGGTACAGAAGTATGATAAACTGCTGTAAAAGTAACTCATTCAACATTGAAGCAGATGGACACCGGAGGAGAAGAACCAACACCAACACTGGCTGGGAATGTGGTGTGATACACCATGTGGAGGTGAAACCTGGCAGGAAGCTGGCGTGGATCATGTGTGACTTGCACACTGGTGAGCTTGGCCTGAGACACTTAGTTCAAGCTCTTGATGGCAAAACACTCAGTCATAACACGTGGTCTGAACCACTTGGACAACTGCTGGACAGTGCCACCGAGCTTCCCATCAACCCAAGTTTCAAGAAGATCACTGTTGGCCTTCCACTTCCTCAACTTAGCCAAGATATGGTCAGGGACTTAAGCACAGACCAGTCCTCTGCCTCCAGAATCACCCCAAATTCATAATGTAAAATGTTAAATTTAAATGTCAACAAAATTCACAGTCCAGATCAGAGCCGGATCAGAATTTGCCAGGTGATAGTGAGTGCCAGTCTGCACCTGATTTTCAAATATGAGAGAGATTGGTCCATATTAAGATATAATGTAAAATACTGTATACATTAAATGGTGTTTACAATTAAATTTAAATGCCCCCAAAATATACTATGGATCAGATCCAGATCAGATTTTGTCAGTCAATAAAGGATACAAACCCACATAAAGCTCTCAAATATTCAAGAAATTTGGTCTTTTTTTGACACAATTATGAATTTTTGAAAATATGTGCAGCATTAAAGGTAGAGATTTTTCATTTTTCCAGTTTTCCAAGATTTTTCCTGACTTTAACATTTGACCTATTACCTTAAAAATTGAATCAGTTCTTGCCTATCAGAATATGAATCTGAAGTAAAAAAAAAAAAAAATAATAATCATAATAGCATTTGAAAAATTGTGGACTCCATGCTGTTTACAAACAAACAAACAGGGGCAAAAACATAACTTCCTCCAACTTCACTGGCGGAGGTAATATGGATTTTAAAAAGACGAAATCAGTCGTAAATTTCATTTAAAATTATTTTATTTTAAAAAAATAAATAAATAAAAAAACCTCAAATACTGCATTTTTTTCTAAAATGGTTCAGAAATATGGTTGATGAAATATGATGCAGCATATAGCTTTAATGCTGCATTCAAAACCCTTGGAAGCTCTGATATAGCTGACATGAAAAAGTGCATTCATAGGATCCCCTTGTAGACAAATATGGGCCAAGTACTGAGCCTATCATAGTAGAGCTAGGCTAATGCTATGTATTATGGCTAAATGTTGCCTTCAATGACTTTTTGCTGATGTGTGGTGCTGGTAACTTGAGTAAATATACATAGAATGTAAAAATATGTCATACAGCAGTAATGTTTTGTTAAAAATGCATTTAAAGATGCATTTTCAACACTAATCAAAAATGCATCTATCACTGCTGTGTGTCACAAGTGAAAATTCTGGTCCGATGGAGCATTCAAGGCATTTTCCCAGAGCCAGAGGTTGGAATCACCAAAATCCTGACAGTTTTGAATGCAGCATAATGTCTCCTTGGTAACCAGACAACAACTCCTCTCCTAACGTTTGAGCAACTCACTGACTTTCTGAGAGCACAGACTGAATTTTACTTCATAAACACACAAACCAGCAGCTTGACGACACGTTTTGAAGCAGAAAGCAACTTTTAACTCCTTCAGTGTCTGTTTGTCAACAGATTACAAATCAAACAGGTAAACTAGAAATGATTTAACTGAAATAAATACACACCAAAGTATTGTGTGTAAATTATAAAAAATAACTCAATGCTAAAATCAAAAAATATTTGTAACTCACCCTCTGTGTATTTGCAGATATTAATAAGACAGATTTAACTCATAGCAAGTTAGTTTTGATTGAGAGAACGTTAGCGCACATGCTAATGTCCGGTAAATGTCTTATAAATCACTCCTGGGGTGTTATTATGTTCCAAAAACAGCATTTTTAGTTTTAGAAGTGTTTAATTCTGGCTAGTGTTTACATAATATATGACAAAGAGGTTATATTTACACACAATCGAAACTGAGTTTACACATAGCAAGCAGACTGTGATGTCATCACACTAATGTCTGCAAAATAGTTTGTAAATCCTTCTTGAGGTGATATCAGGTTACAAAAACAGCGTTTTCAGTTTTAGAAGTGTTTATTTCTTGCTAACATTTCCATAATATATGAGTAACATGAATATAAACACACAAAACAAGCATTTTAGAAGAGACCAGCTACTGATGTCACGGTGCAGCTCTACTCTGATTGGCTGTCACCCGCGTCACTCAAACACAAAACGGATTTGATTGAAAAAGAATGTGACTTTTCAGGTTTTTTTTAAGTGTATTATTGTAATATGTAATTGATGCAGGAAGTACATTCAAACATCATCAAGGGCAAAAAAACAAAAAAACAAAAACCAAACAGCCTCATGCTGACATGCAGGACCAAAGTCGCCCACTTTGCTATAGACTGCAGGATGACATTCATTTCCTGCTTGGCATTTATGAGCACAACACCAGGATTTGATCAAGACTGACCCTGAATTGAAGGCACATGAACTAATTTCTAATTACAAAAAATAAGCTCCATTTATACTTCATTAATATGGGAGGTGATGGTCTAGTGGTTTAGTGTTGGGCTTGAGACCAGAGGATCCTTGGTTCAAATCCCAGCCTGACTGGAACATCACTAAGGGCCCTTGGGCAAGGTCCTTAATCCCCTAGTTGCTCCTGCTGTGTAGTGAGCACCTTGTATGGCAGCACAATGACATCTGGGTGAATGTGAGGCATTATTATAAAGTGCTTTGAGCGTCTGATGCAGATGGAACAGCACTATATAAATGCAGTCCATTTATCATTTACCAATACTGAGTCTAGTCGGTCTAAAATTCTACGAGGCTGTAGTTTCTTGCTCCTTCGATGTGGAATTATCTGATGATGATTTTTTTAAAGTCCAGTTCTGCTGAATAATTTCAAGCCAACCTTTAAACAAATTATTTATCTGCCGTAATTGGCATATTTTAAAACTAATTTGAATAATATTTTGCTGATTTATGTGATTTTTGTGCAATTCACTGTTTGATTTCTATTATGGCTTTTTATATTTTATACTGTTTTGTTTGGTGTTTTATTATGTTTGTGATTTTCTACAAATAAAGTAATTATGATTAATGTCATGTTCAACCTCCAGTGGACATCATGGATTCCAATCACACGTCACTCTACTTGGACCTGCTTGATCATGATGATGAAATTGATCGATTGGTGAAGATGGCCGACTTCATGATGGAGTGTTTCCGTGATCCCGGAGTCCCGGAGCACAAAGCTCCTCCTCCTACACCTCCTATGGAGGGACAGGTAGAGTTGGACAGAACACACAGTCAGCAGGAGTATTATGTCATTACGTCATAAATAAAATTATAAAGTTCAAAATAAAGAAACACAAAATACTTTCAAGTTTCATAAAAGCAGGACGCTTGTCTTCAGTTCCGCCTGAAGCAACAAATAAAAACATTAAATACCGTGTGTGTTCAATAACCTGAATGTAGATTTGACAAAAGATCAGCCACTCACATAGCAGAAAAAATATGAGTACTAATACTTTTGATCACTGCTAATGATGCATTATTTTGTTCATGAAAGGAGCTGTTATGGTTAAGGTGCATATCTCACTCTAATCAACACTATCTTTACAAAAACTGTACACCAGATTATGAGTCATTACTTCCAACTCTTTAACTTGTGTAAGCCCTGATGTAGCTGATAAAAATAAAATTAGCCAAACAGCATCTGCACACAGATTCACAGCTGTTTTTAGTCATAACAGTGAATTAACCTCAGGTGCTGAGTATTTGGTGGTTTGAACATCCTCAAACAGTTTCTTAATTAAATTAACAAATTACTTACTGTCTTGAGCCGCCAGGGTACGAGGTTCTTCGTTAACTTAGCGTTAGCTTGGCACACGGTCGGACCAATGGAGCGGCGACAATTAGCTCCAAAAGTAAAGTGTCATTAAAACCTCATGGCTTCAGCTCCAACCTCCCTGAGAAACACCAGCAAAAGCATGTCTTTTTCCTGGTTCTCTCCCTCAGCCCCAACCAGTCCCAGCAGAAGACTGCCCCTCCCTGAGCCTGGTTCTGCTGGAGGTTTCTTCCTGTTAAAAGGGAGTTTTTCCTTCCCACTGTCGCCAAGTGCTTGCTCACAGGGGGTCGTTTTGACCGTTGGGGTTTTTACGTAATTATTGTATGGCCTTGCCTTACAATATAAAGCGCCTTGGGGCAACTGTTTGTTGTGATTTGGCGCTATATAAATAAAATTGATTGATTGATTGATTGATTGAAGGTCACTCCACCTGTGTCCACTTACAGTCCACTTCTTGACTTAAACTGGGACACACAATCTCTGTTGCTTTTTGTCTCCAAATGTAATATGGCTTTAATGTGTTTGTAATATTTTTATATATTGTCATCAGCATGTGTCCGTCTCCTCCTCTTTGTAACCCACAGTCTATTCAGAAGAAAAAAAAGAGATTGCATATGTCTCAATAAGACTGAATAATCATCCCATGAAAGTGGTGTCTCTGATTTCACTCCTGCTGTGTTCACACACAGAGCCATGTAGAATTATTGTTCCACTGTGTGGTGCTGTTATTTGTTCAGAGAAGCGAGCTATCGGTTTAGCTCAGCTTGGTCAATAACACAAACGCTGAAGCTGGTCCATGTCACGGCTCTCCTGTTAACAGCGATCACTCTTCGCGTTCTGTCCAACTCCGTGATCCCAGAAGTGGTTTCCTCAGCGAGACTCGCTGGCGTCCCACACGTAGCAGCTTAACTTAGCATGGCGCGACATGACATGCTCAGCGCTGCTCTGGCTCCAGGCTCGAAGTCTGGATAAAAAGGCGAGTAGCGCTTTCTTTGCGGTCAGCGCTGTGGCCATGGATCGTGCTCGATAGACCAGCAGTCCCGCAAAAGTGGGATTTGTATTGATTATTATGTAGTATAATCAGGAAAGTGTTATTTATGTAACAATTGCATTGATTTGTATGATGGCACTGTTTATCAGGCCGATCATATTCATTTTTATGTGGATTCCAGTGCTGGTTCATTTTGGCGTATAATTTACACCACCTCTCGACCTGGTGTATATTTTCAGCGCAGCGTACTCCAACGACCACATTGATAAATGCCAAGTGGCGCAGCTGTTTTGGCGTACACCCCATACGCTCAAATATCGCCATACCCACATTGATACATGAGGCCCAATATGATTTTTAAATAATGAATTTTCATTTTATCGCATCAAATTAGTATTTGACACAATAGAAAAACAGACCTTAATATTTGGTATAGAAACTTTTGTTTGCAATTACAGAGGTCAGACATTTCTTGTAGTTCTTGACCAACTTTGCACACACTACAGCAGGGATTTTGGTCCACTCCTCCATACAGCTCTTCTCCAGATCTTTCAGGTTTCGTGTTTCAGCTCTCTCCAAAGTTTTTCTATTGGGTTCAGGTCTGGAGACTGGCTCGGCCACTCCAGGACCTTGAAATGCTTCTGACAGAGCCACTCCTTAGTTGTCCTGGCTGTGTGTTTGGGGTCATTGTAATGCTGGAATACCCAGCCACAACCCATCTTCAATGCTCTTACTGATGGAAGGAGCTTGTTTGTCAAAATCTCAGGATACATGACCCCACCCATCCATCCTTCATAATGGTGCAGTCGTCCTGTCCCCTTTGTAGAAAAGCACCCCCAAAAATGATGTCCCCCCCCCCCCCCCATGCTTCACGATTGGAATGGTGTTCTTGGGGTTGTTCTCATCCTCCAAACATGGCGAGTGGAATTGATACCAAAAAGCTCTATTTTGGTCTCATCTGACCACATGACCTACTCCCATGCCTCCTCAGGATCATCCAGATGGTCACTGGTGAACTTCAAACGGGCCTGGACATGTGCTGGCGTGAGCAGGGGGCCTTCTGTGCCCTGCAGGATTTTAAACCATGATGGCGTAGTGTGTTATTAATTGTAATCTTTGTGACTGTGGTCGCAGCTGTTTTCAGGTCATTGACCAGGTCCTCCTGTGTTGTTCTGGGATTTCTCAGAATCATCTTTACCCCACGAGGCATGATGTTGTTGCCAAAAATAAAACACAATACACCAATAGTAGAGAAGCTTGAATCTTGAGATTGCATCAGAATTTTGGCTCTCTGTTGGGACTGTTTACACAGAGACTGCTACCTGCTGCTTTGGACTTGAACTAACAGTCTTTTTCAAGACTTTTTTACTTTTTTACCTTTTTACTTTTTTTAACTTTTTTACTGTGCTCCAACGCCTAAGGAAGACCTCTAACGGTCAAAACATCGCGACGGAGCACTTTTATCAGCTAACTTTCATTAGCGTTGGCAAGCTAACTAGCTTGCTAACGCTTTCGTTTTTATTTTTTTTTTATTTTTATTTTATTTTAGCACCGTTGTCGTGCGTTCGCTGTTGTCGTGCATTGCCTGTGCTGCTTCATGGCCTGTTTGGTGCCTTGATTGGGGCACTCCTTCTGCTGAATCACCTCTGGATTATTTGCACATTATTCACTTTGTGTGTTTTTGGGAATCCGCTAGCTTAGTGCAGCTACTAGCTCTTAGCCGATTTAGCATGGCGGCTTCTCCTGTCTCTCCCGCACTTTTCTGCTCTGGGTGTGAAATGTTTAGTTATTCCTCGGCCTCCTTTAGCAGTAACGGTACTTGTAATAAGTGCAGCTTATTCGTAGCTTTGGAGGCCAGGCTGGGCGAATTGGAGGCTCGGCTCCGCACCGTGGAAAATTCTACAGCTAGCCAGGCCCCTGTAGTCGGTGCGGACCAAGGTAGCTTAGCCGCCGTTAGTTCCCCCCTGGCAGATCCCGGCAGTCGGGAAAGCAGGCTGACTGGGTGACTGTGAGGAGGAAGCGTAGCCCTAAACAGAAGCCCCGTGTACACGTCAACCCGTTCACATCTCTAACCGTTTTTCCCCACTCGACGATACACTCGCCGAGGATCAAACTCTGGTTATTGGCGACTCTGTTTTGAGAAATGTGAAGTTAGCGACACCAGCAACCATTGTCAATTGTCTTCCGGGGGCCAGAGCAGGCGACATCGAAGGACATTTGAAATTGCTGGCTAAGGCTAAGCGTAAATTTGGTAAGATTGTAATTCACGTCGGCAGTAATGACACTCTGTTACGCCAATCGAAGGTCACTAAAATTAACATTAAATCGGTGTGTAACTTTGCAAAAACAATGTCGGACTCTGTTGTTTTCTCTGGGCCCCTCCCCAATCAGACCGGGAGTGACATGTTTAGCCGCATGTTCTCCTTGAATTGCTGGCTGTCTGAGTGGTGTCCAAAGAATGAGGTGGGCTTCATTGATAATTGGCAAAGCTTCTGGGGAAAACCTGGTCTTGTTAGGAGAGACGGCATCCATCCCACTTTAGAGGGAGCAGCTCTCATTTCTAGAAATCTGGCCAATTTTTTTGGATCCTCCAAACTGTGACTGTCTAGCGTTGGGACCAGGAGGCAGAGCTGTGGTCTTATACACCTCTCTGCAGCTTCTCTCCCCCTGCCATCCCCTCATTACCCCCTCCCCGTAGAGACGGTGCCTGCTCCCAGACCACCAATAACCAGGAAAAATCTATTTAAGCATAAAAATTCAAAAAGAAAAAATAATATAGCACCTTCAATTGCACCACAGACTAAAACAGTTAAATGTGGTCTATTAAACATTAGGTCTCTCTCTTCTAAGTCCCTGTTGGTAAATGATATAATAATTGATCAACGTATTGATTTATTCTGCCTAACAGAAACCTGGTTACAGCAGGATGAATATGTTAGTTTAAATGAGTCAGGGTTAGGGTTAGGGTTAGGGTTAGGGTTAGGGTTTATTTTGAGAGAATAATCCTGAACTCATATTCAAGCATTAAATATCATCTTAAGTAAAATAAACCTAACTGAGTTGAGCGAATAATGTAATTTTGTGTGCACACGCGTGCACGTGTTGTGGATTCATTCAAAATATTTTTCTGATAATCTGGAGAGGCCACAACACTTACAAATTAAGGCACACAGTAAATGCAGAAAGCACTTTTCAAACAAATCAAACAAAGATTACTGATGTCCACAGTAATGGACATCAGTAGAAAGATTTCTGGCAGAATTCTGTCAGAGAGCACACGGATGATCCAGAGAAGGATTGGGAGAATATCATGTGGTCAGATGAAACCAAAATAGAACATTTTGTTAAAAACTCAACTCATCGTGTTTGGTGGATGAAGAATGCTGAGTTGCATTCCAAGAACACCATATCTACTGTGAAGCATGGGGGTGGAAACATCATGCTTTGGGGCTGTTTTTCTGCAAAGGGGACCGGACGACTGATCCGAGTTAAGGGAAGAATGAACATGGCCATGTATTGTGAGATTTTAAGCCAAAACCTCCTTCCATAAGTGAGAGCACTGAAGATGCAATGTGGCTGGGTCTTCCAGCATGACAATGATCCCAAACACACCACTCGGTCAATAAAGGAGTGGCTCTGTAAAAATCATTTCAGAAGATCCACAGCCTCAAACAGTAAGACTCCAAACTCAACCATGGCCAAGACCAAAGAGCTGTCGAAGGACACCAGGAAGAACATTGTAGACCTGCACCAGGCTGGGAAGAGTGAATCTACAATAGTCAAGCAGGTTGGTGTGAATAAATCAAATGTGGGAGCAACTGTAAGAAAATTTAAGACATACAAGACATACAAGATAATCTCCTTCGATCTGGGGCTCCATGCAAGATGTCATCCTGTGGGGTCAAAATGATCATGAGAACGGTGAACAAAAATCACAGAACTACACAGAGGGACCTGATGACTGACCTGCAGAGAGTTGGGACCAAAGTACCAAAGGCTACACAGTATGCAGAGAGGGACTCAAATCCTGCAGTGCCAAGCGTGTCCCCCTGCTTAAGCCAGTACATGTCCAGGCCTGTCTGAAGTTTGCGAGAGAGCATATGGATGATTCAGCAGAGGATTGGTAGATATCATGTGGTCCGATGAAACCAAAATGGAGCTTTTTGGTAAAAACTCAACTCGTGTTTGGAGGAAGATTTTTGCTGAGTTGCATCCCAAGAACACCATATCTACTTTGAAGCATGGGGGTGGAAACATCATGCTTAGGGGCTGTTTTTCTGCAAAGGAGACAGGACGACTGATCCATGTTAAGGGAATAATGAATGGGGCCATGTATCGTGAGATTTTAGGCCAAAACCTCCTTCCATCAGTGAGAGCATTGAAGATGCAATGTGGCTGGGTCTTCCAGCATGACAATGATCCCAAACACACTGCTCAGGCAACAAAGGAGTGGCTCCGTAAAAAGCATTTCAAGGTCCTGTATAAAAGATCCACAGCCTCAAACAGTAAGACTCCAAACTCAACCATGGCCAAGACCAAAGAGCTGTCGAAGGACACCAGGAAGAACATTGTAGACCTGCACCAGGCTGGAAAGAGTGAATCTACAATAGTCAAGCAGGTTGGTGTGAATAAATCAAATGTGGGAGCAATTGTAAGAAAATTTAAGACATACAAGACCATTGATATTGTCCCTTGATTTGGGGCTCCACGCAAGATCTCATCCCATGGGGTCAAAATGATCATGAGAACGGTGAACAAAAATCCCAGAACTCCACGGAGAGACCTGATGACTGACCTTACTTACTTACTTACTTAACCTTTATTTAACCAGAAAATATCTCATTGAGATTAAAAACCTCTTTTTCAAGGGAGTCCTGGCCAAAATGGCAGCAGCAAACACAAAATACAGTTACATATTTATACAGTAAAAACACAGAAGTTATAAACACATTATGAGAAACAAGTGCATATAGTACAATTGGCCTCAGTAACTCTTAGTTTTACATTTAAAGGTGCTTAAAGAAATTAATTCAGTTAGTTTCCAGTCTTTCTGTTGCATGTTCCACGCATAAGGTGCAGAATAAACAAAGGCTCTTTTGCCCAATTCCGTCTGAGCAAAGAGGACAGAAAGCAACAAATAATCTTTCGAACGAAGAGAATAGGATTCAATATTTCTCAGAGTAAATAACGAGCAAATGTATGAAGGCAGCAATCCCAAAATTGCCTTATAAATGAAAGTGTAGAGATGACTAGCCCTTCGAGTGGCCAGAGCAGACCATCCTACTCGAGTGTATAATTCACAGTGGTGAGTAGACATTTTACAGTTCGCAATGAACCTCAAGGCAGCATGATAAACAGTATTAATTGTTTGTAAATATTGAGCACCAGCATTCATGTACAGAAGATCTCCATAATCCAACACAGATACAAATGTTGCAGCGGCAAGACGCTTTTTCACATTAAAAGAAAAACACAACTTATTACGAAAATAAAAACCAATTTTTAGCTTCAGCCTCTTAACAAGATTTTCTATATGTGGCTTGAAAGTGAGTGAATCATCAATCAAGACACCTAAATACTTATACATATGAACCACCTGTATTTCACTGCCCTCAAGAGTGGACACAGTGGGTACCATTTGAGGCTTTTTGCAGTTAGAGAATAACATAAGCTTTGTTTTTTCAGCATTAAGAACAAGTTTCAAGTGTATTAGAGAGTGCTGAACAGCTACAAAAGGTTTCTGCAAAGATTCTACAGCCTGAACAAGAGTTGGTCCAAAACTGTAAATAACTGTGTCGTCAGCATAGAAATGCACATTTGCATCGGACATATTTAGACCCAAGTGATTGATATAAATAATAAATAAGAGGGGGCCCAGTACAGAACCCTGTGGCACCCCCTTATGAACAGTAACAAATTCAGAACACAGATCATCATATTTAATGCACTGAGACCTGTCACTGAGATAATTTGAGAACCAAGCAACTGTGTGCTCTGAAAATCCTAAATGACGCAATCTAAGTTTTAAAATGTCATGATCAACAGTGTCAAACGCTTTTGACAAATCAATAAAAAGAGATGCACAGTGTTGTTGTTTGTCAAGTGCAACAGTAATGTCATTTACCACCTTCATTGCTGCTGTAATAGTACTGTGTTTTTTTTCTGAAGCCAGATTGATGTTTTGATAGGATGTCATTTGCACACAAAAACTCCTTCACTTGCTCACTAACAAGAGCTTCAAGAATTTTGGCCAAAATTGAAAGATTGGATATTGGTCTATAATTTGTCAGAATTGCAGAGTCACCCCCTTTTAATAATGGGAAGATATAAGCCGTTTTCCATAGAGATGGTATGTCATTTCTTTCCACTGTGAGGTTAAAAAGGATTGTAAGAGGCTCTGCCACAAAGTCAGCAGCCAATTTAAAAAAATAAGGATCTATCAAATCTGGGCCAGAGGGTTTTCTATGATCTAATGTTTTGAGGGCTTTATGAACTTCCTGCACAGAAAAAGGTACTAAATTAAAAGGGTCTCCAGTGTAAGTTGGAGAATTTGTGCAGGGTTTCACTGGGACAGTGCCAAGAGAATCAAACAAAGAGACAGATTTTATAAAATGATTATTAAAACAATTTAAAATTTCAAGTTTATTATACACAGGCGAAGAGCCGTCTAAAATATTGGTAGGTAGAAGAGTGCTTTTAGTCACTGAAAGTGACTTTATAACTTTCCAAAATTTATGTGAATTTATTTTTCAGTCGTGATAGACAAAAAGTATTCTGATTTGGCTTTTTTTGTTGGGAAGGTGTCGTAGCACGGACCCACAACAGGGGGCGCAAATGAACGGACAATGAATAAGCCAAAAAGGTAACAATTTAATGTTGCGATAATACACAACGAAACGTACTGTAATCTGCACAGTCAATTTAACACCAGGTGACGTGTGGGCAGGCTCGAAGATAGAAGACCCCCGACAAGAGAGAAGCTGCGTCCCACACGGCTTCCACCACCAACGGTCTGAAGAACACCGGAGCCGCCAAGTCCCGAGTCCCCAGGTGGCCTCTGTCTTCGGCTGTCGATCCTGGTACTGCTGGCAGAAAGCAGAAATATGATGAGTGAGTGTGAGTCCGCACACTCAGTAAATCCACAGTTAACGAGGGAGGAAGCGCCTCCACCTCCAAGCACACACTCGTGCAGCTCCTGTTTGAGCTCTTATCTGGGTGGGAGGTGTTGCGAAGCCGTCGCTGAACACCTCAAACGCCACCTCCACAGACGAGTCTCACCGACAGGAAAACGGCTGCAAAGAAGAGTTTAAACAGATATACAGTCTTAAGTTCACAGAGAAATTACCTTGGTAATGGTAGTCGATTTCTCGGCGGGGAGGTGGAGTTGCAGTCCGGCTTTTATGGTAGTGATGATGAACGAGTGACAGCTGGTGCAGAGGATGAGTGACAGCTGTCACTTCTTCTGGGTCTGGCGCCCTCTCGTGCTTGGAGCCCGCACTCCAAGCAGGGCGCCCTCTGGTGGTGGTGGGCCAGCAGTACCTCCTCTTCAGCGGCCCACACAACATTTTTAATGAAGGAAGAACATTTGTTCCTTAATTGTGTAAAAATAGACCAATCTGTGGGAGAACCATGGGTTTTCCCGCCCCTTAACCCTGTACCTCCTTAATGGGGCATGTTTGTTTACAATTTGCATAAAAGAGTCCCTAAAAAATGTCCAAGCTGACTCCACATCTGGTATCAGCCCTATTTTTTTCCAATCAATACAAGTCAAATCATGATGATAAGCTTTCTCATTAAAATGTTTACAATCCCTCTTACAAATAATACGATATTTAGATTTAGGCACCTTGGTGTTTCTAATAGTGGCAACAACACAGTGATCACTTAGGTCATTACACAAGACACCCAGTGACGAGAATTTATGTGGAACATTAGTAACAATCAAGTCAATCAAAGTTGATTTATCAGGGTTTTTAAGATTTGGTCGAGTGGGTAAATTCACCAACTGGGTAAGATTAAAGGTATCACAGAAGGAAAATGATCCGAGGATACATTAAGCCAGTCCCAGTTTAAATCACCAGCCAGAAGAAGTTCACTATAATTAAATTTGGACAACAAATGCTTTAAAGATTGTAATGCTTCACTAGGGGCTGATGGAGGCCTATAACACCCTACAACAGTAATACAAAACTTTTGGATAGTTCCACATTTAGTGCCAACAATTCCAGTTGTTTGCAGATGGATTCAGACAGAACTACTGAAGAATCAAATTTAGATTTAACATAAATTGCAGTTCCGCCACCTTTTTTAGGCCTATCAGTATGATAAACATTATAACCAGATATATTAATGTAATCATTTTCAATAGATTTCGTCAACCAAGTTTCAGAAATTACAGCAATATCTGCATCGGTCGATTTAATCCAAATTCTGACCATGTCCATTTTAGATAACAAGCTGCGTGCATTAAGATGAACAAATTTAAGACCAGACAAAGATTTAAAATCAGAGGGTGTCTGGATGCACTGCACATCAGGACCAGGGTTTGGTTGCACATTACCAGACAAGAGTAATAGTAAGACAATCAACAATCTCTGCTTTATATCATGTGGTCCGATGAAACCAAAATGGAGCTTTTTGGAAAAACTCAACTCATTGTGTTTGGAGGACGACGAATGCTGAGTTGCATACCAACATCACCATATCTACTGTGAAGCATGGGGGTGGAAACATCATGCTTAGGGGTTGTTTTTCTGCAAAGGGGACAGGACGACTGATCCTTGTTAAGGGAAGAATGAATGGGGCCATGTATCGTGAGATTTTAAGCCAAAACCTCCTTCCATCAGTGAGAGCATTGAAGATGCAATGTGGCTGGGTCTTCCAGCATGACAGTGATCCCAAACACACTGCTAAGGCAACGAAGGAGTGGCTCCGTAAAAAGCATTTCAAGGTCCTGCAGTGGCCTAGCCAGTCTCCAGACCTCAAACCCATAGAAAATTTGTTGAGGGAGTTGAAAGTCCATGTTACCTAGTGACAGCCCCAAAACATCACATCAAACATCAAACAAACATCACAAAAGTTATTACAAGGTAATACTTATACTTATTTTCCACCATAATTTACAAATAAATTCTTTAAAAGTCCTACAATGTGATTTCCTGGATTTTTTTTTCTCATTTTGTCCCTCATAGTTGAAGTGTACCTATGATGAAAATGACAGACCTCTCTCATCTTCCTAAGTAGGAGAACTTGCACAGTCAGGGGCTGACTAAATACTTTTTTACCCCACTGTATCTTGTTGTATTCTGATGATATTGTCTTGTTGGCAGAGTCTGAAGTGAAGTTACAAAAAATGTTGAATATTTTGAATGCATGGTGTAAAAATGGAGACTGTCTCTGAATAAGGATAAAACAGGTAATTCACTTCAGAAAGAAATGTGAACAGAGACGCTCATACAATTTTATGTATGGAGAGACATCTTTAGCATTTACAAGTTTTTTTTTTTTTTTTTATATTTATTTCATTCATTTTAAAAGAAAAACAGAAAAGCAAAAAACAAAAGCACCACAATACCAGAATGAAAAGGAGCAGAAAGAAGAACAAGTCTTATGATTTCTGCCCCTTTTAACAATACAATCTTTCAATATACAGCATCATAGTCAACATTATTTAACAGATTGCATTTCTTTAACTTGTCACATACCACTGACCCATTTCATAATTATGACCATTAATTAATAGATTACATCACTGATAGGTTACATTTAAACTTAAGACACTCCAAACATTATTAAGTTTACTTTTTTTTTTTTACTTTCTTGCAGCCCACTGACTTACTTCATAGTTTCATACTTACTTAATACATCTAATTTAATATGTTTTTTTTTTAATAATTTAAGCGACCTTAATTCTTTAATTTCTTTTTAAATTAAACCATTACTTAAAAAGCCATCACTTGACCCAGCTATCTTAGCTAATTATAGGCCAATCTCCAACCTTCCTTTTCTCTCAAAAATTCTTGAAAGGGTAGTTGTAAAACAGCTAACTGATCATCTGCAGAGGAATGGTCTATTTGAAGAGTTTCAGTCAGGTTTTAGAATTCATCATAGTACAGAAACAGCATTAGTGAAGGTTACAAATGATCTTCTTATGGCCTCGGACAGTGGACTCATCTCTGTGCTTGTTCTGTTAGACCTCAGTGCTGCTTTTGATACTGTTGACCATAAAATTTTATTACAGAGATTAGAGCATGCCATAGGTATTAAAGGCACTGCGCTGCGGTGGTTTGAATCATATTTGTCTAATAGATTACAATTTGTTCATGTAAATGGGGAATCTTCTTCACAGACTAAAGTTAAGTATGGAGTTCCACAAGGTTCTGTGCTAGGACCAATTTTATTCACTTTATATATGCTTCCCTTAGGCAGTATTATTAGACGGTATTGCTTAAATTTTCATTGTTACGCAGATGATACCCAGCTTTATCTATCCATGAAGCCAGAGGACACACACCAATTAGCTAAACTGCAGGATTGTCTTACAGACATAAAGACATGGATGACCTCTAATTTCCTGCTTTTAAACTCAGATAAAACTGAAGTTATTGTACTTGGCCCCACAAATCTTAGAAACATGGTGTCTAACCAGATCCTTACTCTGGATGGCATTACCCTGACCTCTAGTAATACTGTGAGAAATCTTGGAGTCATTTTTGATCAGGATATGTCATTCAAAGCGCATATTAAACAAATATGTAGGACTGCTTTTTTGCATTTACGCAATATCTCTAAAATCAGAAAGGTCTTGTCTCAGAGTGATGCTGAAAAACTAATTCATGCATTTATTTCCTCTAGGCTGGACTATTGTAATTCATTATTATCAGGTTGTCCTAAAAGTTCCCTAAAAAGCCTTCAGTTAATTCAAAATGCTGCAGCTAGAGTGCTGACGGGGACTAGAAGGAGAGAGCATATCTCACCCATATTGGCCTCTCTTCATTGGCTTCCTGTTAATTCTAGAATAGAATTTAAAATTCTTCTTCTTACTTATAAGGTTTTGAATAATCAGGTCCCATCTTATCTTAGGGACCTCGTAGTACCATATCACCCCAATAGAGCGCTTCGCTCTCAGACTGCAGGCTTACTTGTAGTTCCTAGGGTTTGTAAGAGTAGAATGGGAGGCAGAGCCTTCAGCTTTCAGGCTCCTCTCCTGTGGAACCAGCTCCCAATTCAGATCAGGGAGACAGACACCCTCTCTACTTTTAAGATTAGGCTTAAAACTTTCCTTTTTGCTAAAGCTTATAGTTAGGGCTGGATCAGGTGACCCTGAACCATCCCTTAGTTATGCTGCTATAGACGTAGACTGCTGGGGGGTTCCCATGATGCACTGTTTCTTTCTCTTTTTGCTCTGTATGCACCACTCTGCATTTAATCATTAGTGATCGATCTCTGCTCCCCTCCACAGCATATCTTTTTCCTGGTTCTCTCCCTCAGCCCCAACCAGTCCCAGCAGAAGACTGCCCCTCCCTGAGCCTGGTTCTGCTGGAGGTTTCTTCCTGTTAAAAGGGAGTTTTTCCTTCCCACTGTAGCCAAGTGCTTGCTCACAGGGGGTCGTTTTGACCGTTGGGGTTTTACATCATTATTGTATGGCCTTGCCTTACAATATAAAGCGCCTTGGGGCAACTGTTTGTTGTGATTTGGCGCTATATAAAAAAAAAATTGATTGATTGATTGATTGATTGTTCCATAATTTGACACCATTTACTGCAATACTCCTTTCCTTTACTTTGGTTCTAAATCTTGGTTTTTTAAAGACTTCTATTCCTTTCAATTTACTACTTACTCTTTTTTCAAACATATTTTGAATGTTTGTTGGTAAAGTATTTTTATTAACTTGGTACATCGTTTGTAATATTTTCAAATCGACTAAATCATGAAATTTAAGTACCCTATACTTAATAAACAATGGATTAGATGGATCTCTAAAACCACTGTTACTAATCACTTTTAAAGCTCTTTTCTGCAAAATAAATAAAGGTTGTATATAGGTTGTATATGTTGATCCCCAGATTTCTACACAGTACGTTAAATATGGGACAATCAATGAATTGTACAATGTTAATAAACCATAACTATTTAATGAATATTTTACTTTATGCAAAACAGCAATGGCTTTCGCTATTTTTCCTTTTATGTAATTTATGTGTGACTTCCATGTAAGATCTTCATCAATCATGACTCCTAAAAATTTCATTTCTTTTACCCTTTGTATATCCATTCCATCTATTTGTAATGACACATTATTTTTTTTCGCTCTATCATTAAACAATATGAAATTTGCCTTATTAATATTTAGTGACAATCTGTTTATATCAAACCAATGTTTAACTTTTTCCAACTCTGTATTTATCACTTGTGCTACTTCCTGTATATCTGATCCAGAGTAAAACAGCGTTGTATCATCAGCAAATAAAATGCTACCAAGCACATTGGATACATTCACAAAATCATTGATATACAAAATAAACAGTTTGGGTCCAAGTACCGATCCTTGTGGTACTCCATAAATAATGTTACACAATTCTGATTTGGTATTATTTATCTGAACAAACTGTTTTCTATTTTCTAAGTAGCTTTTTACCCACTGATGTGCAACACCTCTTATTCCATATTGTTGTAACTTGTGGAGCAATCTTGAGTGGTCTATAACATCAAAAGCCTTTTTCAGGTCAATAAAAATACTTACAAAATAATCCTTATTATCTATTGTTGTTGATATTTTCACTATTAGTTCCATAATTGCCATAGCTGTCGAATGTTTTGTTCTGAATCCATCATGAGCATTATTTAAAATATGATGTTTCTCAATAAATTTATCCAATCTTGTTACAAAAACTTTTTCCATAATTTTAGAAAACTGTGGAAGCAATGATACTGGCCTGTAATTAGAAAAATTATGTTTGTCTCCATTTTTATATAATGAGACTACCTTAGCAATTTTCATTTCATCTGGAAAACCCCCAGTTGACAGACACAGATTACAAATATAAGTAAATGGTTCAATAACAATTTCTATTATACTTTTTACAGTCACCATGTCTAAATCTTCATGGTCACTTGATCTTTTGCTTACACAGTTTTTTACAATATTTCTTATTTCATCTTTTTCCACATTGTCCAGGAAAATACTATTGACCGTATTTACCAATGTACATAATTTATCTTCTATTATTGGTTTATTTCCCACCAGACTTGACCCTACATTTGAAAAATAATCATTAAACCCATTTGCAACTTCTTTTATATCATATATCTCTTTATTTTCCTTAACAAAGTAATTTGGAATAGTTTCTTTCGTTCCATCACTATCAATCACACTTTTTATAATTCCCCATGTTACCCTCATATTATCTTTACTCTTATTTAGTTTTTCACTGTAATAATCTTTTTTTTGTTTCCTAATTATTGTTAATAGTTTATTTTTATATTTTTTGTATTTATGTTCTGATTCCTTTGTTTGCAATTTTAAAAAGCACCTGTATAAACAGTTTTTCTTTGCACAAGCATTTTTTATTCCCTTTGTCAGCCATGGTTTATTTACTCTTTTCTTACTAATTTCAATTAATTTACAATTTTTATTGTATGATTTCATCAAAATTTTCATAAATGAGTTATATGCTACATTAACATCACTGACATAAACTTCTTCCCAGTTTTGATTTTTAAGGTCATATTTTAATGCCTCTAAGGCTTTTACTGACTTATCTCTTTTAAAGTTTATATCAGTTTTTTTGTTGTACCTATTTTTAGATTTAAATATTGAAAAAATTGGTAAATGGTCGCTAATATCTGTCATGAAGATCCCATTCTTGATAATTTCATCTGTTCTGTTTGTAAATATATTATCAATTACCGTTGCACTTTGCGATGTAATTCTGGTTGGTTTTGTTATCAAGGGGAATAACCCCAAACTATACATTGAATTCACAAAATCACTTAATCTTTGGCAGCTGGAGCTTTCTATGTTAATATTAAAGTCCCCACACATGAAAAGCGTTTTGTTTTTAATTTGATGGAATAATTCAATTATTTTATCTGTAAATTTCACAACACAAGAATCTGGTGCTCTGTATACACAACTGATTAAAATATTCTTAGATGTTTCATGTACAAGTTCCACTGTTACAATTTCTATGACATCATTCATAATTGTCATTTCTTCAACAATTGTACACATCAGATCTGTTTTTGTATACAGAGCAATACCACCGCCTTTTTTATATCTTCTGTTTACAAAATACAGCTCATATCCCTCCATTTGAACTTCATCCATGAGATCATCTTTAAGCCAAGATTCAGTGATTGCAACAATACTAAATCTATTTTTAAACTGATTTAAATAATCTTTTATTTGTGACATTTTACAATACAAGCTTCGACTGTTTATATGTATGAGTGACAGGGTATCTTCTGCAATTTTTTCACTATTCAGCTGTTCTACTGTATAATACTCACAACCAATCGTTTTTAAGTCAAATATACTTTCATCAATATTAGTGTCTATGTCATATATTTTATCTTCTGTTTCCATGTTTGATCTGATTTTTTGTTGGTCCAATTACCAACAGATGTTATATTTGATTGTCTATTCAGGTCTGTATTTTGTAAGGTCCTCCATGTTTTTGATTTGTATACCGTTTGTTCCTTCTTTCACTCTAATCCACACCCTACAATTCCAGACCCATGTAGCAACAATATGTTTCTGTTTTCTTAGTAGTCTTGAGGGATTATTTGAACACCCTGCGATTTTGCAAGTTCTCCCACTTAGAAATCATGGAGGGTTCTGAAATTTTCATCTGAGGTGCATATCCACTGTGAGAGACATAATCTAAAAAAAAAAAAAAAAAATCCAGAAATCACAATGTATGATTTTTTAATAATTTATTTGTATGTTACTGCTGCAAATAAGTATTTCAACACCTGTGAAAAATCAATGTAAATGTTTGGTACAGTAGCCTTTGTTTGCAATTACAGAGGTCAAACATTTCCTGTATGCTTAAATATCAAATTCAGTTTCAACTTGGGACTCCGACGAGAGCGGTCGCATCTCCTCTCCACTCTGCCTTATCTCTGCTCTCTGCTTTAACCTTCAAGTCCCTATTTCACCAGACTGTGAATTCCTCAAATTATATTGGATACCGGATCTATTGGACTACTATTGGATTAACCATGGAATTGATCAGCTCGTCTCTGAACGCTATTGACACCATCTTTTCTACAAGAAGGTCAGGACCGGGGGGATCCTACCTGCCCAGATGGAACGTATCCTGCGGGCTATGTTCTTGACTCCTGGGTGACGTGGCGTGTTGCATGCTTTGCGCCTTTCTCTGTTTAGGACGTTGAGGATTTATTCATATTTAGACTTATGATAGCAGGGCTGGCACTTTCTGGCTTATGTGCCGCCCTGATCTACCGGAAAATTGGCAAGACGGCGGCATCAAGAGCCACGGCCCCTGGCTTGTCCATCATGATTAACGAGTTGAGCAAGGCAGTGCATTCTCAGACTGCGATGACTCTTGAACTCAGACGCAGATTGCATGACATCTTGGAGCAGATGCGCACCATGCAGATGAAGATGAAGATTTCGGAGGCCGGGGAATATTCTTAATTCATAATTGGGAATATTCTTAATTCATAATTGGGATTTGGTTGTTCAAGTGAAGCTGTAAAAAGTGTTTTTCACTGCTCAAACTACAACACGGCAGGCTTATCAGCCTGAAGGACAAATTGCCCTGCTCTTTTCCTCCAGAGGAATATCTTCGGCCTTGGTGAACAACTTGGTGGGCACAGATAACCAAAAAATTAACTTCAATAATAGATAATCAGATAACTGAAAAGTTATCTTCCATAAAAATAAAACAATAAACCACCCAAAAATGTATCAGAAGTTACAGATAACTGATAACATAAATTCCAATATTAACTCTGGCACATTTACAACTACTAGTAAAACAAATGTAATAGCTTCTAATAATATTAAAAATAACAACAGACCCAAACAATAAGACCACACTTTTTTCTTTCAACAATCTGCCCCTGCTGGAAGCTCTTGTTTATTACAGCCCTCCCAACACAGAGGCACTGTGAGAACAACTGTAAAGCCAGCTCCCTATCAATGACAAACCTCTGGTCATGCGGAGGTCTTGAAAAATAAAGTCATATTGAGTTATGGTGTTGATTTATAAATAACATTAATACCAATAGAATAACTCCATTAATGTCAATTCTGTCATTAGTACAAAGTTAAAATATAACATATATCTTTTAATGTTGAATAATGCACTAATTTTGACGTTTTGTAACAAAGAGACAGATCGCAAAGGATTCTGGGTAAACGTGCCTCTGCTAAACACTGATTGGTTCAGTCATTCATTATGTAAACTAACACCTTAATGTGACGTCTGTCGTGTGTTGGTGTTTAAATGTGCTTTTGTGGCCAATCGTATGGTCGAATGAGAATCAAACCTGTTTGATATATTATTGTGGTCGGCCGTCTTGAGGTTATCCTGCTGCTGAAAGCTACAAGCAGCATCCAACCGTTCGCACTGTGCCTGTGCAAACACTGCAGAGCTGTCTTGTAATAATGTTATTATTATTATTATTATTATTATTATTATTATTATTATTTTGCAGTTGTTTTGTTTTTAAACTTCATTTGTAAAAAAAAAAAAAAGCCATTTGCAAAGCAAAAACGTTGATTTGGCAATCATCTGACATAACCGGGGTCAAAATAAATAGAACACTGCCATCTACTGGTTCCCAGACACTGCCATGAACACTACTGGCCAGTAGATGCTAGATGGGAGTAAAGGCTTTCAAAACAAATTCTAGATAATCCCTGTCTGCTCACATTTAAAATGCGTGGAATTTAACAAAAGCAATTAAAAAATCAACATCTATAAACGCAGAGAATATATTCAAGAGAGTTTTAGGCACCCAAAATGCACATGCGGGGCAGAGCATGTGCTCACAAAACCTTAAAAATTAGCACATTACTTTAAAACTAAAACATATATCTGATATTTTTACTTTATGAAACTTCAGACATGACAGTAATTTTAAATAACTTGTCCAAAATTAGTTTGGTTAAAATTTGAACCATAAGTTAAAAATGTATGTCTCTGGATGACTTAGGTCATATTGCGGGCATATCGGTATGGTGTTAAAGGAAATGTTTTTTTTTTCTTTTTCCTTTTGGGGCTGTTTTTTCTTTGTTTGCAGAGGATTGAATTGCTTTTTATATAAGCAATTCCCTTCTGTTTGCAAAGGTTATAACTATATGTCTGTTACAGAACTTTTAACAGGTGGGTGCTGAACTAATTTTAAAAATGCTTGTTGCTGTTAAGCTTTGTTTATTGGTTTAAAAGTTATCAGATAAAAATTAATTGGAAAATAATTGGTCTGATAATGGTTTTTAAAGTTATCTAAAAAGATAATCCGATACTGAAAATATTATCTTCGATTCGGATTATCGGAAGTGTGCCCACCACTGGCTGTTTCCTATCTCAACTCACAAAGACAATAAACTGTTTCACAGGACTGAAGCATGCTCCACTCCCTCACCCCCCCCCCCCCCCCCACCCACCATCACACACCCCCACTCTGGCTTCTGCTCACGTCATCCCTTCCCTTCTGCAGGGGCGTGTTGTATGGCTGGGGGGCCTGGCTGCCTTTTTGTTTCTGTCTTTTGTTTTTCCTTCCAGGTGGCTTGCATTTGGGACTGAGTGGCTGTGTTGCTGAGGTTATCAGGACCTCACCCTGATCACCTGCGGCTCGTCAGGACTCACAGCTGAGGTGCATCTATATGGATTGGAACATGGTGGCATTTACGACTGGAGTATACAGTGTGTATTTGCCAGAGACTCGACCTTGTGACCAGACGGGTGAGATCGTCGTCTTGGGAGCCATCTCATCATCAGTGGATGCAGAGAACGTCCAGGGTTTGATGCACGGTCTGTGAAAGAGGAGGGGGTGAGGTCTCACGCTCGTCAGCACACTTCGTGAGGTACGTTAGATTTTGTGACTAACATTTATACAGTCAGTAAATGTGGTGTCCCTCACACCGTATTATATTGAGCTGTACGTTAGTCATGTATCGGCTTCCACTGCAGTGGAGTTTTGTGAACTGGATGTTCCATGCCTGCAGGTTGGGAAGCTGATTAGTAATTAAGCCAGGAAGTGTTTGCTGTTTATGTACACCTTTGAGTGGTCTCTCTGTGTGTAGAGTGTGGACTCACATAATGGTTCCTTCTTTCACAGACTCGGTTTGTTGCGGCCACCTGGGGGGTGTCGGCGGGGTCCTTGGGTCCGAACAGCTTCTGGCTCCGGACCGTTAGCGCTGCTGGGAGCGCACCGTATCACCACCATGCCAGACCGCACACTCTTTTGTTGTTTTGTATCACTGTTATGTATTAAATTCAGTTAGCCTTTGTACCGTGCTCTGCTTATTTCATACTGGGTCCTTCAAACGCTGGTCGGTTCTCCAAGCTGCGTCCGACACATAACAGGGCGGTGCGGTTTTAGCTGCAGCAAGTCCCCATTCCTTCCCCCAAGCTGACGGTGATGCAACTCATGGTTGCTGTGAGACCTTCACTCACTTGCCTCAATTCAGATAATGGACTTCTTCAAATTTAGTGCACATAAACAATGTCTTTAATTCTGATGTGTGCCATTATTATGGTAAACAAGTAATAATTGTGGACTAATTGCTGTCTGAGGTAACTCGAGTGTAAACATAATTTCTCCACTGTGAGATCAATAAAGTATATCTCATCTCAAATTTCAAATTTATTAATTTATATAGCGCCATGTTATGTGCAGACGCAGGTTGAGGAGCGGACCAAAATCTGACCGAACCCAGCGCTAAATAACCAGAAAGCACAAACAAAACGATTTTATTTCCCCTCCAGTGCAATAATTAGTGTACAACATAAATATTTGGTTTGTCGGGCGGAGTGAAGGACGGCGCGCTCTCCAGCACCCAAAAGGATCGAAGCCTCGGCGCTTCTGGACTCAGATTCACCGCCAAACACCCCCCAGGTGGACACGAGAAACTGACTATGTGAAGGATGGAAAAGGTGAGGTAAGTCAACAGAGCTACAGCAAATAGCCTTCAGAGGCACACACTATCAGCAACACATTCAGGTCTGAATTTAAGCTTTATGTAAATGAGCAGCTTCTCACAACAGGTGGAGGATCATCAGTCCGTACGCCACGGCAGTGAGAAGCAAACTGCACAATTCTCATCAATGTTCAAATATACTACGTAACAGAATGCCAAATTACTATTAACGATCATTCAGACAATAATCACCTCTGATGTGTGCTGACAGCATGTGTCCCTCACCCGTCCTCCTTCACAGGCACGATGTGTCAAACCCTGGCGCGGTCCTCAGCATCTCACAAACGAACGTCACAAGGTCAAGTTTGCGGCAATTCTGCTTGAACCACTCATGGCTTAAACGCAGAACGCCATCTCATTATCTGCTTCAGCTGAAAGTCTTTAAGTTTGCACATGAGCATCATCCACAGGTGCTGCGAGTCAGTAGGCCTGCACGTGAACATCCTCCACAGGTGCAGCTAATAATGCTGATGAGGGTGAAGAACTCTTCTGCCAGCACCTTCTCCACAGACAAAAAACAGTTTGCATACCACCTGGAGAGCAAAGAAAAGAAAACAACACAAAAACATCCAGCCAAACCCCCAACACACAATAGTACCCCCCCATCAACGGGAAGCCTCCCGGTGACCGAACAGACCAGGCCCGAGAACAACACCTCCCTCTGGGGTCCATGACAGAAAGCAGACGGCAGGACAGGGCACCGCAGCTGGAAGGCCGGCTGGCATCAACAAAAACCCCAAAAAAGTCCCATATACAACCCAACATAGAAGAAAAACACAAAACCCACCCAAACCCTCCCCAGGGGACCGTCCCATCCAACCCCGGGAAGAAAAGAAAAACTCCCAAATGCAATAACCCAACACAGCCCCAACAACACAATACAAACATAAATTCACAAAGAAAAATAACAAACAACCCCCCCCAGAACAATATGCAGAGCCCCCCCCCCCCCCCCCCACAGAAGACCTTTACCGCCAGTTCCAGGAGAGACAACCAAAACCGGAATCTCACAGAGGTCCCCAGGTTTACACGGAGGAACAGCGCCCCTCAGAGGACCGTACCATCAACCCCAGGAGGCACCCTCCCCACAACCCAGGAACCCCAGACCCGGCCACATTTGGTTTATCGGCCCCACAATCAATTCCCCCCCAGAGGACCGTCCCATCGACCCTGGAGGTGGAACCTGGAAGGAAACATAACAACACAAAAATCCAACCCCCAGCGGACTTCATTAAAACACCCCGGGGGCAAAATAAAACAAATGTCAAACCCTGTTACCCCCCCAGCACCCCGAAAGACCCCAGATCACTCCCAGAGCCTATCGTTAGCCCAATTTTGGCGAACGGCACAAAACTACTAGGCTGGGGAAGGAAACAGGAAAAACTAACCCGGTCCCATCCCCGAAGCGCAGCGGAAAACCAGAAAGACGTCCGGTGCCCCAACCCGACCGTACCACCAGCCTATCGGGAGGGGTGGAACTACCGAAATGGCGAACGGCAACAGATCGGCCCACCACTCCGACTGAGGTATGTTCCCGTTGCACCACACCCCGGTAACACCAATGACGAAAGGTCAAAGGCCCACCGGGGCTGGAGAGGAACCGGGCCCTAACCAAACCCAAAAAAACGCCCCTGACAACCCCCCCCCCCCCCCCCCCTAGGTGCAGAGGTCTTCTGAGAAATGCTCAGCGTGACCAACCTGCACCACCCCACAACCCAACAGACAAACGGTCTCACAGCAATGTGAGGTTGGGGTTAGGGAAGCAGGGAAATAAAAAAACAACAAAACAAAATGACCCAATCCTCAAACAGAAAATACCTAAGTCCAAATAATGAAAACAAACGATTACCTGAGTCCAGCCGAGCTCCGAACTGCCAGTCTTTCACTCCACCAGAACCGCCTCTAAATCCCCAAACAATTTATAACCTCTTACAAAAAAAACAAAAATAGCCCAAATAACTAAACATCCAAAGGTTTTTTTTTTTTGTTTGTTTTTTTGTGTCCACTATTATGCCTGTCCCAGAACACCTGGAGATACGTCATCACTATCTTTCTTGACGCTTATGTGACCGGGGCAATATGGCGGCTTCAGCTCGTCCGAGCTGCATGGGCTCATCCGCAAGAGGAGCCAGAGGTCCCGTCGGAGGAGTCTCAGTGGGGCGAAGAAGAGGCAGCCCAGATCTGTGTCGGGGAAAGCCCCGAGACGAAAAAACCCGCTCTGATGTCTGCCCTCTCTCGCGTCCACGCTCCTTTATCCGATCATCTAGACGAATAACCAAAGATATTAGTTCATCTAAATCTTTTGGTTCGTCACGGACTGCTAGCTCGTCTTTTAATGAATCGTTCAAACCATCCACAAACACTCCTCTTAAAGCTGCGGCATTCCAACCGGACTGAGCAGAAAAAATTCGGAAATCCACGGAATAATCCGCCGCACTCCGCCTCCCCTGCCTGAGATTCAGCAACCGTTGGGCAACGGTATTTGTTTTCACCGGATGGTCAAAAACCAAGCGGAACTCCCAGGAGAAATCCTTAAAGGATCCTAACAATGGAGACTTATTACTCCACAACGCAGTGACCCAAGCTAAGGCGTCACCTCGGAGCAAATTTGTCACATATGAGACACGGCTACCATCAGAAGAGAAGGAAGCCGGTCGCTGAGCAAAAACCAGAGAACATTGCATCAAAAATGGAGCACAGGCTTCAACGTTTCCCGCATAAGGCTCTGGATGCCAAATGATTGGTTCGGAAGCCGAATCTCTGGGTGACGGAGTTATCTGCACCGGTATCGATGGTGCCGCAGCTGGAGCAGCAGGAAGCGGAACGGCTTGCGCTGCAAGCTCCATAACGCGGGCATCTGTTTGTTTAATTTGGTTTGCGAGATGCTGTAATTGCTCCCATATTTTCTCCAAGTGTTCTTGAACTCTTTCAGCAAATGGAACCGCTTCTGCCGCTGGGTCCATTTTGGACTGGCCGGGAACTACTGTTATGTGCAGACGCAGGTTGTGGAGCGGACCAACGTCGAACCCAGCGCTAAATAACCAGAAAGCGGTTCCACAAACAAAACGATTTTATTTCCCCTCCAGTGCAATAATTAGTGTACAACATAAATATTTGGTTTGTCTGGCGGAGTGAAGGACGGCGCGCTCTCCAGTGCCCAAAAGGATCGAAGCCTCAGCGCTTCTGGACTCAGATTCACCGCCAAACACCCCCCAGGTGGACACGACAAACTGACTCTGTGAAGGATGGAAAAGGTGAGGTAAGTCAACAGAGCTACAGCAAATATCCTTCAGAGGCACACACTATCTGCAACACATTCAGGTCTGAATTTAAGCTTTATGTAAATGAGCAGCTTCTCACAACAGGTGGAGGATCATCAGTCCGTACGCCACGGCAGTGAGAAGCAAACTGCACAATTCTCACCAATGTTCAAATATACTGCGTAACAGAATGCCAAATTACTATTAATGATCATTCAGACAATAATCACCTCTGATGTGTGCTGACAGCATGTGTCCCTCACCCGTCCTCCTTCACAGGCATGATGTGTCAAACCCTGGCGCGGTCCTCAGCGTCTCACAAACGAACGTCACAAGGTCGAGTTCCTGGCAATTCTGCTTGAACCACTCATGGCTTAAATGCAGAACGCCATCTCATTATCTGCTTCAGCTGAAAGTCTTTAAGTTTGCACGTGAACATCCTCCACAGGTGCAGCTAATAATGCTGATGAGGGTGAAGGACTCTTCTGCCAGCACCTTCTCCACAGACAAAAAACAGTTTGCATACCACCTGGAGAGCAAAGAAAAGAAAACAACACCAAAACATCCAGCCAAACCCCCCAACACACAACAGTGGCAATTTGCAATGAGATCGCCTCAAGGCGCTTCACACAGCATAAAAACTGAATTAAAAATTTAAAAACACAAAACCATAAAAGAACAAAACAATAAAAACACATCATAACACAATAAAAGTAATGATAAAACAAGGAAAACAAATGAATGAATGAATGAAATGAATGAATGAATGAATGAATGAAATTTATTTCAGCATCAACACAGTACAGACACAACATATCAAAACAAATCAAAACAAAAACCAAAACCAAAATTTGCTCTGTGTGTCTGAAAAGGGGTGGGAAGAAGCAAAGCTTATAAGTTACCCACCCCTATACCAAAAATCCAGTCCAACACATTTTACACTTATACTCCAAAAAAAAAAAAAAATAGGACTCATAAATACATATCCATTTTTGCTCACACTCCTATATATACATACATTCCCCACAGATACATACCATACATTAACAAATTTATACATCATATTTATACATTAAATTCAATTTCCTTTTCCAATATATCCAGAAATTAATAGGTTTTTATAACGTTTCTTAAAACAAACTAAAGAACTACATAATCTAATTTCAACAGGACATTTATTCCAAATCTTCACCCCCTTAACTGAAACACAAAAACCCTTTATATTAGTGCGTACGGGAGGCCTCTTAAATACAGCACATCCTCGTAAACTATATCCAGAATCCCTTATCTTGAACAGGTTCTGGACATAAAGTGGTAAGGCTCGATTATTTGCTTTGTACAAAGTTTGTATTGTGATATAATCCACTAAATCTCTAAATTTCAATAAATTTAAAATCATAAACAAAGAATGCGTTGACTCAAGATAATGTTTGTTACAAATAATTCTAATGGCATGTTTTTGTAAGAGAAATACTTGATTGGTATTTGATTTATAAGTGTTACCCCAAGACTCCACACAATATGTCATATATGATACTACTAAAGAATGATATAAAGTGAGTAATCCTTCCTGTAACAGTGTGTCCTTGACCCTGTACATGATGGCGATAGATTTTGACATTTTCAATTTTATATAATTTATATGCGGTTTCCAGCTGAGTTTATTATCAATTATAACACCAAGGAATTTATTCTCAGTCACTGTCTCTATTTCCATATTGTTAATGGTTACATTTTTACATTTAGGTACAAATTTATTTCCAAATATAATACATTTAGTTTTTCCAAGGTGAAGTGACAATTTATTAGCGTTAAACCAAGCCCTGAATTTATCCAATTCATTTTCCACAGTATCCAAAAGCTGTTCAAGATTATCACCACTACAAAACACAGTTGTGTCATCTGCAAAAAGGACACACCTCAGTACTCTTGACACCCAACTTATATCATTTATATATAGTATAAATAACAGGGGTCCTAACACCGAACCCTGGGGCACCCCACACGTAATTTCCCGAAGTCCAGAATCAATGTTATTATAATGAACATACTGAAACCGACCATGTAAATAACTATTTATCCAATCATATGCTAATCCTCTAATTCCGTATTTCTGTAATTTGGTTAATAATATTTCATGGTTAACAGTATCAAACGCTTTCTGTAAATCAAAAAAAATACCTACTGTATATTGCTTATTATCTACTGCAGTCGCTATATTTTTGATAAAATCCATCATTGCATGTGATGTAGATCTAGATTTTCTAAATCCATACTGTTCTTCACAAAGTATCTCATGCTTTTGCAAGTAATTATTCAATCTTTTTACAAAACTTTTTTCTAGTATTTTCGAAAATTGTGGTAAAAGTGAAATAGGTCTGTAATTGGAAAAAGTGTGTTTGTCCCCGGTTTTAAACGTAGGTATTACTTTTGCTATCTTCATCTGAGAAGGAAAATTACCAGAACTTAATGATATATTACAAATATAGCTGAAAGGTTTCGCTATACAATCAATAATTTTTTTCAGAAAAGCCATATCAAAATTATTAAAATCCTTTGTTTTCTTACTTTTGGAATTATGCACCAGATCAATGATCTCTTCTTCATTGGTTGCACCAACAAACATTGACACAGATTTATTAAATGTTATCTTATTTTCAAAAAAATTTGTGCTCGTTGACTCAATATTACTAGCTATTTTTTTCCCCACATTGACAAAAAATTCGTTAAAATGGTCAGCAATAGACTCATTGTCTTCAATCACAGTATTATTCAAGAGAAAAAAAGAAGGATAATCTCTAACATTTTTACTCTTTTTTATTATTTCATTTAAAATGTTCCATGTATTTTTTATATTATTCTTGTTTTTAACGAGTAGCTCGCTATAGTATTTTTCTTACTAAATCTCATAATATAAATTAGTTTATTCTTATAAATTTTATATTTACTTTCAGCTTCCTTTGTTCTTAATTTTATAAATTGTTTATACAATAAATTCTTCTTTTTACATGCTCTCTGAAGTCCCTTAGTTATCCATGGTTTATTGTCGTATCGATTAGTGTATATTTTGTCAACAAGAGGACAATGTTTATCATATAACTTAGAAATAGAGGAAATGAAACCATCATAGGATACATCAACATCATCAACATAAACTTCATTCCAATTCTGACATAGTAAATCCTCCCTTAAATTGTCAATGGCTATTGGTGTTACTTTTCTACTCAACCTATTAAAATCCTTTCGAAACACTCGACCATGTAATGCAAAAACAGTGAATACTGGCAGGTGATCCGTAATATCACTTACCAGTAGTCCCGCACTGAGCTTACCGGATATAACATTTGTTAGAATATTATCAATAAGGGTTGTTGAGTTCGAAGTTATTCTGCTTGGATGAATAATAGTCGGGAATAACCCCATACAATATATGGAATTTATAAATGAAGTAGTTTGTGGATGATTGTGAGGATTTAGAAAATCAATATTAAAATCACCACAAATAAATAAATGTGCATTCTTATTAATTTTGTTGTACATTCCCATAATTATTTGTTCAAAGGTATCAATATTTGCTCCAGGAGCTCTGTATATGCAACTAACAACCGTATTATTTGAATTTATAGATGTAATTTTGACCGTAACACATTCCATGATATTATCAACTGTAAAAGACATATTATTAACTAGTTTACAATTATAATCAGACCTTACATATAATGCCACGCCCCCGCCTCTTCTCATCTGTCTATTAACCACAAACAATTGATAACCATCCAGTTGTACTAAATCTTGACTGACCTCAGATAACCCTGTTTCTGATATTGCAATCACTGAAAAACTTTTTTTAGATGTTATCAAACAATCATTTATACTTGAAAAATTCCGGGAGAGACTTCTACTATTAAAATGTATTATTGAAAAATCTCCATCATTGATTATGTAATCATTGAATTGTTCTTCCGTAAAATAATTACAATGTCTCTCAATATTGTCACTAAAAAAAGAATCTGGGTCAGATTCCAATCCAAAATGGCGAGAGGTAGAATGACTATGATTAAATGTTTCCAGGCAGAGCTCCTTGGCAGAAATAAACTGATTATTGACCATGATTATTTTACTTTATGCAGATTTTCCTCCATCGTCACAATCATCCAATACATTTCTTTATTAAGTATTATTTCACAACTTACATCAATTAAACTCACTAAGGTCATGTTCATCTTTAATCCATAAGGTTTTCGCTTCTTCAGGTGTTCCATTTAATTTAATGTAAACTTTACAATTAAATGTCCATGTGGCCTGTATCTTATTTTGTTTTCTTAAAAGTCGTGCCTGTCTTGCTAAGTCTGAGTTCTTTATTCATTAATGTATACATTTGTTCCTCTTAAATTCTTTGCTTGTTTTAGAATTGCAATCTTCTGTTTCCTGCTTGTAAGCCTCAGTAATATAACTCTAGATTGTTTTTTTCCTCTCCGCGGTAAAAGGTGACTACTTTCAACATCATTGGAATTTATTACAATTCCTTTGTCCTTCAAAAATGAAATCACCTGTTCCTCCACAGAGAGGTTATCCATTTCAGATGGCTCCTCTCCTGGGGCCACCGCTCTTGCATAACTTCGAGGCTTAATGTTCAATCCTGTGATGAGGAGGTCATTTGACCTGGTCTGTTGTTCAAGTTCTGCAATTCGATTTTCCATATGTTTTAATGATTTGTCTTTTTCTTCATTTGCCTTTTGTAATTCGGCAACTTGCTTTGTTAATTCCAATATTTTTTGTTGTTGTTGTGAAATGATTTTTAGTTGATCAGCCACTTCTTTAATAGGCTTCATTTGTGCTGACATCTCATTTAGCATTTTTCTGATGTCCTCTAGTTCTTCCTCCATAAACGCTGTACCTTTTTTTGGAGCCATGGCTGAAGGGCCCTAAAAGCGGGTCGACTACGCCCACAGCAGGGGCTCCAGCAGGCAACAGCCGCAGATGCAATAGGCCTCAAAACAGGCCGACGCGGCGCAAACAACCCTCGAAGGCAGGCCAGCAAACGACAACAGCAGATCTCCAACAGCAGCGGCCGCAGTGGACCTGATGGCAGCTGACGGACGCCAGCGATGGTATACAGCAGCGGCGGCAGAGCGGATCCAATGTCCCCTGAAGCGGCTGATGCACGCCAACAGCGGCGCCCCCGACGAACGTCGACAGCAACACGATCTCAATCTCAGTCACAGTCACAGCCGCCCCCAGCCTCAGTCGTAGCTGCAGCTAGCCACGGATGTAGCCGCCGTCAGCCCAGGATGTAGCCGTAGGCAGCCTCAGATGTCGTCGCCACTGCCAGCCCCGAATGTAGCCGCCGCTAGCCACGAATGTAGCCGCCGTTAGCCTCGGATGTAGCCGACGCCGACGACGTTTCAGAGGTTTCAGAATGAGTGCGGCACTCTCGATTCCTCACAGGTCCAGAAAAAAGTTTGATAAAGCAACGCGCGCCGTCTCGAGCAGCGTCTCAAACAAAGGAATTCAGCCGAGAGGGCGGGACCAGTGCTCCCGCGTGTTTCGAGTCTGAACGTGATTTAAAAGTCTCCAAAGTATCTGTGTCAGGAACAGTGAGGACTTGGAACGACAGACAGGTGGACACAAATGCAGACTCATTGCACAGAGGTGGGATTTAGAAAAAGGTTTAATCAAAAACAGGCTCCGATTTATACACAGGGTGACAAGCAGGCAGGCGGAGGTACTGACAGTCCTGAGGCGGCGGCGTGGTCAGTAACAAGCAGAGTTCCAGCACAGGCAAACAGGTGTACCGGAGGAGGCAAAAGCGGAGTCAAAAAAACAAGCAGGGTTCAGGCACAGAGAAGCAGGTTAACTGGCTCAGGCAAAAGGCAAGGTCAAGACAGGCGAAGGTCATACACGGCAAGAAAACAGACTATGGCAGAAAAACCACAAGAGGCTTCGAACGAGGCAAAACGCACAACGAACTAACAGTGAGTGGTGGAAGACAAGGGGTTTAAAAGCAGAGGATAATCAGGGCGTGATGAAATGCAGGTGCAGGAAAGAAGGCGTGGCTGAGTGAGACAAGAGTGGAGTAACAGGTGGGCGTGTCAGACAAAAGCAGCAAGGAGAGGAATGTGACAGTGACAGAACAAATGTTAAACAATTCCTAAAATCCAAAAGTGAGAAACAGAATCAGCAAATGAAAAGGCAGAAACACAACAGAAAATTAAAGGCTGGATCAAAACTAGAGAAGAACTCAACATGTGGCAGGAGTGTACAGAAAACCTAAGGGACTAATGTGCTCAAAACAGAGTGACTGAATAACTGGAAAATAAGACAAAGACTAAACTAGAACAGAACTCAATAAGTGGCTGACGTGTGACATAATCCTCAAAACCTAATGTGATAACACAGAATGACTAAATAACAGAGACTAAACTAAAACCAAACTTAACGTGAGTGAAGTGAAACAAATCATAAAACCAAGACTAAAGTGTAAGAAACAGAAAACACTCAGGGTCGGACAGAAGGACAAAGAGAGGGAAACAGACGGAGACTGGGGGACAAAAAAAGATTCTGGGCAGGTCCAGGGCTAAAATATGACAGCACCCGCCACCAATGCAGCCAACACCGGGGGCTGCCCACACCACCCCCCCAAAACCCTGAGTGGGATAACCCCGCTCACAGACGACTACGGGTGGGAAGGAGGGTGGATGGAGGAGGGAAACAAAAAAATCAATTCAAAATCAATTTTATTTATATAGCGCCAAATCACAACAACAGTTGCCCCAAGGTGGTCTCAAGACCCCTGAGACCAGGCAGGGACCCACAGAACCCACCCACAGCCTAGGGGAGAGGAGGCAAGTGGCCGACGCAACAAAAAAGGACCCACAGACAGGCAAGGGAGGAGTATGCAGAGGTTAGACAGGGTATCAGGCAGGTGAGCACCGACAGGGTCCAGAGGCGACCATGTGGACAGACACGGCCAGAAACTGAGGTAAGGGGTCTGTCAGGAGGATCACCAAAAACTGGAGCTGTGTGACCTGGAGGACTAGGAGCAGAAACAGAATCATAAACAGTGGAATCATGGGTCTTGCAAAAACTGTCAATACGGGAGGGGCAAGAACGTCCACCAGGGCCACAAGCACAGTCAACCTGCTTTTGCCCAGAGCACCAAAAATGAGGAAACAGATTAAATAACCAAGCAATCAAAAGCATACAACAAATAAAGACATGAATCCAAAGAAAAGAAGGAATACAGATGAACAAGACAGGAAACAAAAACCTGAGTAATTCTGAACCCAAGAACCATAGGACCTCAAATACTAAGAAAAACCTAAGAACTGAACCAAAAGATATGGAAATGTTTTGACATATGGACATCATCCACTTGCTCATGGAATGCAAAAACTGAAAAAAGTTACAAAAAGCAATGCAGTGAGAGCTGTATACAGAAAATGGATTAGTAAAGGTGCCATGTGGAGGCAAAAATGGCATTGGCCAAACACACAGAAACCCAAAAAATGTGCAAAGTGAAAAAACAAGAAAGCAAAACATATATGTACGCAGTGGCGGTCCTAGAGTGATTTACTCCCCGGGCGAAACCCCCTGCGTGCCCCCCGCACACACTAATGTGGCCACCACCTCCGCCCCACCACCCATGAAAACACTAACTTCATCCAGAACACCCACAATCCCACAAATTAACTCACAACAGCTATTTTCAAGAACTAATTTCTGGTTTTAATGACTACTGTAATAACAAACACAAAGATAAACAATAATTACCTCAATAAAGTGTTTGAACATAAAAAACAATTACACATTACAACTATGTACAGTACAGGTATTTAAGAAAGCACAACTGCACTACAGCACCACCCGATGGTCAAAATATTGCACGTCATTCAGTTTTACCAACAGAGTGCACTTTGCATTATCATAGAGTACCATTCACCATAATGAACAAAACTTAAACCTCCATTAAAGTCGCATCATATAAATAAGTGCTCACTATCCGTGATGTGAAATTCCATCAAGTAGGAGCATTTCTGGGCAACCTTGAGCAGCCTACAGACTCAAGAAAAGACATCCTCTTTGTGGATTTTGAGAAAAATGTGGCAAACCCAGAGAGTGATGCAAAACATATTCTGCACTCAGATAAGCATTTAGCCCCCTGAGACAGAACCAGATTCAGTCTGTGTGCATAGCAATGCACAAATATTGCACTGGGGGCTATTGCTTTAACTTTGGCCTGCAAACCATTGAGACCTGAAGCCATGACAGCAGCCATGGCTTCATCGTTAAGGAAGACTATCAAATGGCTTCGCCAAAATCCGGTCCACAACATTCAAATTGTCTGCCATTATGTGCAGCTTGCTACCTAGCTAGCTCACTAGCTGGGACTGGCGCGAGGCTAATGTGAACTGTGTCCGCCTGTGAGTGCTTTGTGACGGTGGAGGAGCTCAGCAGCACCCGCTGCTCGGTAGGGACAGAAACTGCGATAGAAGTCAGAAAGAGTGATAGAAGTCAGTCTCCAAACACAAGAAGCTACAAAAAAAACCCACCAGAAATAGAAGCTCGATTTGTCGCTAGTCGTTTTTAACAAAGAAAATGCCGCTAAGAGGATTAGGAAAGTCTCCGGTTCAACTCAGAACAGAATGAAAATTAAAAAATACTCCCACGGATGTTTACACCAAAAGATCGCTGATTCGCTCATTTCGCTGTCAATCAAAAAGGGATTCAGCCTCAGACAGATCATCCAATCATCATGCAGAAGCTGAGCGTCCGGGCCGGCCGAGGCCAGCCCACTGCCCCATAGACCCCCAGACACGCTGAGCGTCTGATGGGCGGGACAAAGCCCAGCATTTATCCAATGACTCGTCTCGTTTCGCTGCACTCTTGCTTCGCTATTGAACTCTGTATGTACGGGAGGAGTAAACTAAGGTAATTATACTGCGAAATGACTGAGAAACTAATCCAAATACTGAACTGTGATCAAGCAGAACCAAAAAAGAACATAAAATATAAAGGTGCAGGCATAAAAAATGCACAAGATGATAAATCCACAAAAATGCATTCCGGGACCACTCAAAAATGGAAACCCTAACCAGAAAATAGCAAGTGGTGCCAACGAAAGATTCCAGTGAAAAAAGAAACAGCCTAAGCCAAACGGATGAAAAATAAGAAACCTGATGAAAAAAAAATGCAAGAACCAAAGAAAGCAATCAATCAATCAATCAATCAATTTTTTTATATAGCGCCAAATCACAACAAACAGTTGCCCCAAGGCGCTTTATATTGTAAGGCAAGGCCATACAATAATTATGTAAAACCCCAACGGTCAAAACGACCCCCTGTGAGCAAGCACTTGGCTACAGTGGGAAGGAAAACTCCCTTTTAACAGGAAGAAACCTCCAGCAGAACCAGGCTCAGGGAGGGGCAGTCTTCTGCTGGGACTGGTTGGGGCTGAGGGAGAGAACCAGGAAAAAGACATGCTGTGGAGGGGAGCAGAGATCGATCACTAATGATTAAATGCAGAGTGGTGCATACAGAGCAAAAAGAGAAAGAAACAGTGCATCATGGGAACCCCCAGCAGTCTACGTCTATAGCAGCATAACTAAGGGATGGTTCAGGGTCACCTGATCCAGCCCTAACTATAAGCTTTAGCAAAAAGGAAAGTTTTAAGCCTAATCTTAAAAGTAGAGAGGGTGTCTGTCTCCCTGATCTGAATTGGGAGCTGGTTCCACAGGAGAGGAGCCTGAAAGCTGAAGGCTCTGCCTCCCATTCTACTCTTACAAACCCTAGGAACTACAAGTAAGCCTGCAGTCTGAGAGCGAAGCGCTCTATTGGGGTGATATGGTACTACGAGGTCCCTAAGATAAGATGGGACCTGATTATTCAAACCTTATAAGTAAGAAGAAGAATTTTAAATTCTATTCTAGAATTAACAGGAAGCCAATGAAGAGAGGCCAATATGGGTGAGATATGCTCTCTCCTTCTAGTCCCCGTCAGTACTCTAGCTGCAGCATTTTGAATTAACTGAAGGCTTTTTAGGGAACTTTTAGGACAACCTGATAATAATGAATTACAATAGTCCAGCCTAGAGGAAATAAATGCATGAATTAGTTTTTCAGCATCACTCTGAGACAAGACCTTTCTGATTTTAGAGATATTGCGTAAATGCAAAAAAGCAGTCCTACATATTTGTTTAATATGCGCTTTGAATGACATATCCTGATCAAAAATGACTCCAAGATTTCTCACAGTATTACTAGAGGTCAGGGTAATGCCATCCACAGTAAGGATCTGGTTAGACACCATGTTTCTAAGATTTGTGGGGCCAAGTACAATAACTTCAGTTTTATCTGAGTTTAAAAGCAGGAAATTAGAGGTCATCCATGTCTTTATGTCTGTAAGACAATCCTGCAGTTTAGCTAATTGGTGTGTGTCCTCTGGCTTCATGGATAGATAAAGCTGGGTATCATCTGCGTAACAATGAAAATTTAAGCAATACCGTCTAATAATACTGCCTAAGGGAAGCATGTATAAAGTGAATAAAATTGGTCCTAGCACAGAACCTTGTGGAACTCCATAATTAACTTTAGTCTGTGAAGAAGATTCCCCATTTACATGAACAAATTGTAATCTATTAGACAAATATGATTCAAACCACCGCAGCGCAGTGCCTTTAATACCTATGGCATGCTCTAATCTCTGTAATAAAATTTTATGGTCAACAGTATCAAAAGCAGCACTGAGGTCTAACAGAACAAGCACAGAGATGAGTCCACTGTCCGAGGCCATAAGAAGATCATTTGTAACCTTCACTAATGCTGTTTCTGTACTATGATGAATTCTAAAACCTGACTGAAACTCTTCAAATAGACCATTCCTCTGCAGATGATCAGTTAGCTGTTTTACAGCTACCCTTTCAAGAATTTTTGAGAGAAAAGGAAGGTTGGAGATTGGCCTATAATTAGCTAAGATAGCTGGGTCAAGTGATGGCTTTTTAAGTAATGGTTTAATTACTGCCACCTTAAAAGCCTGTGGTACATAGCCAACTAACAAAGATAGATTGATCATATTTAAGATCGAAGCATTAAATAATGGTAGGGCTTCCTTGAGCAGCCTGGTAGGAATGGGGTCTAATAAACATGTTGATGGTTTGGATGAAGTAACTAATGAAAATAACTCAGACAGAACAATCGGAGAGAAAGAGTCTAACCAAATACCGGCATCACTGAAAGCAGCCAAAGATAACGATACGTCTTTGGGATGGTTATGAGTAATTTTTTCTCTAATAGTTAAAATTTTGTTAGCAAAGAAAGTCATGAAGTCATTACTAGTTAAAGTTAATGGAATACTCAGCTCAATAGAGCTCTGACTCTTTGTCAGCCTGGCTACAGTGCTGAAAAGAAACCTGGGGTTGTTCTTATTTTCTTCAATTAGTGATGAGTAGAAAGATGTCCTAGCTTTACAGAGGGCTTTTTTTTATAGAGCAACAGACTCTTTTTCCAGGCTAAGTGAAGATCTTCTAAATTAGTGAGACGCCATTTCCTCTCCAACTTACGGGTTATCTGCTTTAAGCTACGAGTTTGTGAGTTATACCACGGAGTCAGGCACTTCTGATTTAAAGCTCTCTTTTTTAGAGGAGCTACAGCATCCAAAGTTGTCTTCAATGAGGATGTAAAACTATTGACGAGATATTCTATCTCACTTACAGAGTTTAGGTAGCTACTCTGCACTGTGTTGGTATATGGCATTAGAGAACATAAAGAAGGAATCATATCCTTAAACCTAGTTACAGCGCTTTCTGAAAGACTTCTAGTGTAATGAAACTTATTCCCCACTGCTGGGTAGTCCATCAGAGTAAATGTAAATGTTATTAAGAAATGATCAGACAGAAGGGAGTTTTCAGGGAATACTGTTAAGTCTTCTATTTCCATACCATAAGTCAGAACAAGATCTAAGATATGATTAAAGTGGTGGGTGGACTCATTTACTTTTTGAGCAAAGCCAATAGAGTCTAATAATAGATTAAATGCTGCCGGATTACATGAAGAAAAATGCTTGGCAAAAGAAAACAAAAAATGAGAGAACCAATAAAGTAAAACCAGGAAGTAATCACAAATGGAAGACTTAATACTGGATCCAGGAAAGGAATTAACCAAACAAAAAGGAGAAAACTTTAACCAGAAAAACACAGACAAGCAACTCATGGTTGTCAAAACCCTGGCGTTGAGTTGTAGCAGAGACCTGATTGGATGTAGATAAGAGAAGTTAGACAGTGTGTCCAAAAGACACAACAGATGTGGAAAAAAAAAAACAGAAAAGCATGACCAATAAGTAGTATAATGTCACACCAACCTTCCAGAAAATTGTGAGTCCAACAGTTGTCCTTGGAGAGGTCACTGAAGGTTGGACACGAACAAGAGATTCTGGAGATGCTGGCTGGGCTGCACGTTCGGGTGAAGCGAGTACTGTGGACGCATGGGGTGAGGCGCTCTCAGGTAAAAGCAGTGATGGCTTCAGCACCACGGGTGACGTAGCTGCAGCAGGAGATGTGACGGGAGCACGAACAGATGATTCTGAGGGTGCCACTGGAGGTCTGGAAGCAGGGCATGCTGTAGATGCGACACAAGCGGTTCTACAGATGGTGCACCGCAGATCTTCCACGGTGCCACTGATGAGATGGGAGGTGCACATGTTGCTGAAAGCTCCCGCGAAGTGATCTTTTCCTCTGGCTCCTCTGCTTGTGGTTCCGGGAAAGCAGGAGGCACAGATGACTCCGGAGGTGTGCGGGCCACTGAGGATGTGGCGAGCACCACAGGTGGAGTCCTCAGTCCGCACGATTCAGCTGGTGGAGATGTGGTCTTCAGGAGCGCGGACTCAGAGGGAGGCGCTCTCACAGCTGGATGAAGTGGTGGAGCACATGCTGCGGGTCCTGCTGGCATATAAGCAGTGAGGCACAGAGCTGATGAAACACTTCCTGATGGCTCTGATGACAGTTCTGGGGGTTGTGGAAGTGGAATCACATCAAAGTTGACAGGCAACAGTGGAGCTCCTGCTCCGGTGTCAGGTGCGGCCGGGCACCGCGGCGGTTGCGCTTGGCGTTTACGTGGTAGTGGCACCGGGGACGTGGCCGAAGACGGTGCGGAGATACGCCTCGGTGCAGGTATGGGTGGCTGGCACGTCGAGGGTGATGTGAGCGATGAAGACTGACTGGGTGCCAGCGAGGAAAATCGGAGTAACGAGGCTGACGTGGACATAATCCTCAAAACCTAATGTGATAACACAGAATGACTAAATAACAAACAGAGACTAAACTAAAACCAAACTTAACGTGAGTGAAGTGTAACAAATCATAAAACCAAGACTAAAGTGTAAGAAACAGAAAAACACTCAGGGTCGGACAGAAGGGCAAAGAGAGGGAAACAGACGGAGACTGGGGGACAAAACCAGATTTTGGGTAGGTCCAGGGCTAAAACATGACAATCTGACTGTCGCATGTGTGCCGGGAGATCGTTCCACAGAACTTGGGCACGGTAGGAGAAAGCTCTGTGACCGGCAGACTTTTTATTCACTCTGGGAATGCAGGGCCAGAGCTGGTACATAGGGGCTTATCAGGTCAGCCAGATAGGGAGGTGCAAGTCCATGAACAATTTTATAAACTAATAACAGTACCTTAAAATCCGATCTTGCAGTGACTGGAAGCCAGTGAAGGGATGCCAAAATGGGCATAATGTGGTCAAATTTCTGCTTTGTGTCAAAAGTCTGGCAGCAGCATTTTGAACCAGTTGAAGACCCCTAACACTGGACTGTGGTAAACTAGAAAATAGATCATTGCAGTAGTCCAGTCTAGAAGAGACAAATGCATGAATCAAAGTCTCAGCATCAGCCATAGACAGGATGGGACGAATCTTCGCTATAATTTGCGAATGGAAGAAAGCAGTCCTCGTAATGTCTCTAATGTGGAGGTCAAAAGACAATGTAGGATCGAAAATTACCCCAAAATTCCTCACTTTGCCCGTATGACGTATAACACACACTAAGCTAAGCGCTGGCTGATCAGATTCGATGCCAATACCTTGCTGGACCAAGAACCATCATTTCAGTATTATCAGAATGCACAGGTAGGAAGTTACTAGACATTAAACTTCTCACTAACTAAAGATAGTCAAGAGAAAATGAAGATGAATTTGGAAAAAAAACTGAAAAGGAAATGTGAGATCATTTGGAGCTGGAGGTGGGGATAATGAGCACAAGAATGGAGACAATGGAGGCGCAACTTGCCAATAAATGTCTAAAACCAGTATTTGATCCTAGTGTGTCGCTCATCATAATGGGCCTGCCACAGGAGGACAATGAGGATCTAATGTCTACAGTATTGGATTTGCTATGAGATGGCCTTGATTGCAATCCGGTGTCCACCCTAGCTGCGGGTGAGCGGATTTGCGTGTGAGGCACTAAACCTGGCCTGGTGATAGTGGAGCTGCCATCGGTGGAGGCAAAGGTGGCTGTGCTATGATGCAAAGATAACCCGAAGGAACATGATGTGAGGGATATGCACCCAGCTCCTAAGTACTGACTTTTCTTTAGTCCTGTGGAATATTACAGTAATTAATGGACAGAATCAAACTGTGACTTGCGAAAGGTTTTACTATATTATGTTGATCCCGATTTTGTTTCGCTAAACGAGATGCATTTGTCTTGTCAGAACATTGAACTGAGTGGATATACGTGGTTTGGACATAACCGTGTTGGGCACAGGAGAGCAGTCAAGGCTTCGGGTGGTGTGGAGATTTTTGTAAGGAATTCTGTTCTTGACCAGTTCTGTGTTACTATTGTGGTTAAGGTGTTTGATGGATTATTGTGTTTATGTTTTGAAAACCAAACTTTACAGCGTTCCTTTGTCATCATTTCCTGTTACCTGCCTAATGAAACATCAACCTGGGGAAGGAATGCTGAATTATTTTTTGGGGCATTTGTTCTTATTGTTGTACACATTTGAGGATGTTTTGTATATATTTGTGGTGACTTCAATGCCCGTATTGCAGACTTGTAACAGAAGCATCAAATTAACATTTGATACCAAAGGTTTCCCACGTTGTCTCTTGTTTTCCGCACAGTTCAATAACTGATGACATGTTCAATCCATGCTCGTCTTCTTTGGATTACAACAAAAGTGGTAACATTTTATTGGCCCACCCTGTACTTCATCTGAGCTTTTAAATAAGGCAGGATCCGCAGCCTTAAACCTTATTGGGGAGTGAAGTAGACTTCCAGACCATTCAATGTTATATTTAAAATTTCATGTAGGAGATTGCTTTGAGGTGTATGATTCGGAGCATTTGTAGTATCCAATAAAAATTAAACAGTATTTTTCAGATACATTTATGTCTTCAAATGAATGTAAAATGGCATTGCAGAGCATCCAAATAGGTTTGCAGAATATGCAAAATCAGTTAAATATGGACCAAGTGTATATCTTGTTCTGTGACATTTTACATAAATGGGTAGTTTTCACACAGTAAAAAAGACAAAACGGTATGAAAAAAGTGATCCAACCTTTTTGGAATAAACAACTACAGGCTCTTTGGACTGTTTTGTGGATAGCTGAGAAGAGTTTCCTTAAGTATAAAGATCTAAATGTATAAATTGCTTTAAAACATGAGTTTAAAAAATGTCAACAAAATTTTAACCAAAAGCTAAGACTTTTTAAAAGATGTGTCAGAAGAGGACAGTCTCTCCAGCTTGAGAACTTACAGTTATATTCTAAACTGTTTTGGAAAGAAATTAATAAGTTAGGACCCCAGAAAATGAAATCAGTTCCAGATAATAACAGACGTTGGAGATTCATGCTTTGAAACAAATAAGACTTTGTCAAAATGGGAAAATGAGTATTGAGTCCTCTATTGAAGCGATCAACATTTGTTATTTGATGAGCAATTTTTAAGTCAAACGTTTAACCAAACTTAAATTGGAGAGTGAGCTATCACACATAATATTGTATCAAAACAATATGTTGAATTATGACATTATTCTTGAGGAGGTAAAAAGTTGTGAGTGCTGTGAAAGCAAATAAAGCAGTGGGAGTTGAGAGGATCCCTAATGAAGCTCTCAAGGCACCCTCTCTAATTCAGTTTCTGCAGGGTCTTTTTCAAACCTGCTTTTCAAATTCTGTTGTTCCATCAGAGTGGCATCAGTCAATAATATAACCTATACCTAAATCTTCAAAGGCTGATCAAAGAGAACCACTCAACTATAGAGGTATCAGTTTGCTGAGTACAGTCTACAAACTCTATTCAGGTGTCCTCAACAACAGACTGAATCAGTACATTAAAGCACATAATATTCTAGCAGATGAGCAAAATGGCTTTAGAAAAGGTAGGGCTTGCATTGACCCTACCTTTTGTATATGTTCTATCATCAGTGGTTAGGGCCAGACTATATGAAGGAAAACATATATTTGCCTGTTTTATTGATTTCCAGAAGACTTTGATGAGGTTAACAGAGACCTGCTGCAGTTTAAACTATTAACATATGACATTTCAGGTAGATTTTGTAATGCAGTCAAATCTCTGTATAAGGCCTCAGTTGCATGTGCTCAGGTGAATAATTTGAGGACTGGCTGGTTCCCCACTCCATTTGGAGTAAAACAAGGCGATGTGTTATGTCCTGTGCTATTTGGTTTGCATATAAATGACTTAGTAGATGAAATCAAAGAAGCCAACCTTGATATCTGTATTGACAGCCTCAACCAGTCCAGTGGGGCAAAAAAAGTATTTAGTTGGCCCCTGAGTGTGCAAGTTCTCCAACTTAGAAAGAAGAGAGAGGTCTGTAATTTTCAACATAGGTACACTTCAACTATGAGAGACAAAATGAGGAAAAGAAAATCCAGGAAATCACACTGTAGGATTTTTAAAGAATTTATTTGTAAATTATGGTGGAAAATAAGTATTTGGTTACCCACAAACAAGCAAGATTTCTGGCTCTCACAGACCTGTAACTTCTTCTTTAAGGAGTTCTCTGTTCTCCACCTGTTACCTGTATTAATGGCACCTGTTTGAACTCGTTATCTGTATAACAGACACCTATCCACAGCCTCAAACAGTCAGACTCCAAACTCAACTATGGCCAAGACCAAAAAGCTGTCAAAGGATACCAGGAAGAAAATTGTAGACCTGCACCATGCTAGGGGAGGTGATGGTCTAGTGGTTAAGGAGGTGATGGTCTAGTGGTTAAGGTGTTTGAGTCCAGAAAATCATGGGTTCAAATCCCCGCCTGACTGGAAAATCACTAAGGGCCCTTGGGCAAGGCCTTTAATCCCCTATTGCTCCTGGTGTGTAGTGAGCAGCACCCTGACATTGGGGTGAATGTGAGGCATAATTGTAAAGCGCTTTGAGCATCTGATGCAGATGGAAAAGCACTATATAAAGGCAGTCCATTTAGGAAGAGTGAATCTACAATAGTCAAGCAGGTTGGTGTGAATAAATCAACTGTGGGAGCAATTGTAAGAAAATGGAAGACATACAAGACCACTGATAATCTCCACGCAAGATGTCATCCTGTGGGGTCAAAATGATCATGAGAACGGTGAACAAAAATCCCAGAACTACACGGAAGGACCTGACGAATGACCTCCACACTACGTAGAGAGAGACTAAAATCCTGCAGTGACAGGCGTGTCCCTGTTGTGAAAGTGTCGTGACACGGACCCACAACAGGGGGCGTTAATGAACGGACAATGGATAAGCCAAAAGTAACAATTTAATGTTGTGAATCGCACAACGACGTACAGACAATAACAATATGGTGGAATGTCAATTATACACCAGGTGACGTGTGGGCAGGCTCGACGATAGAAGACGCCTGGCGAGAGAAGAGCCGGATCCCACACAGCTTCCACCACCAACGGAGCTGAAGAACACCGGAGCCGCCAAGCCCTGCGCCCCAGGTGGCCGCTGTCTTCAGCAGTCAGACCCGGTACTGCTGGCAGAGAACAGAGACAGTCCTGATGAGTGTGAGTTCGCACACTCAGTAATCCCACAGTCTGTATACAGTTAGGAGGGAAAACCTCCACCTCCAATCACACACTCGTGCAGCTCCTGAGATAACCACTTATCTGGGTGGGGTGGGAGGCGAAGCCGTCGCAGTCCACACCAAACGCCAACTCAGCAGACAGGGTATCCGTCCCAGGAAAACGGCTGCAAAAAGAGATCAGACTAATACTCGAATTAAGGTTCAGCAGAGAATTACCTGAATGGTAGCTGATTTCTCGGCGGGGAGGTGGAGTTGCAGTCCGGCCTTTATGGTGGTGGTGATGAGTAGTGGATGAGTGACAGCTGGTACGGATGATGCGTGACAGCTGTCACTTCCGGTCACTCCGACGCCCTCTCGTGCTTGAAGCCCACACTTCAAGCAGGGCGCCATCTTGTGGTGGTGGGCCAGCAGTACCTCCTCTTCAGCGGCCCACACAACAGTCCCCGTGCTTAAGCCATTACATGTCCAGGCCCATCTGAAGTTTGCCAGAGAGCATATGGATGATCCAGAAGAGGATTGGGAGATATCACGTCAAACCAAAATGGAACTTTTTGGTAGAAACTCAACTCACTGTGTTTGGAGGAAAACGAATGCTGAGTTGCATCCCAAGAACACCATATCTACTGTGAAGCATGGGGGTGGAAACATCATGCTTAGGGGTTGTTTTTCTGCAAAGGGGACAGGACGACTGATCCATGTTAAGGGAAGAATGAATGTATTGTGAGATTTTAAGCCAAAAACTCCTTCCATCAGAGAGAACTGAAGATGCAATGTGGCTGGGTCTTCCAACATGACAATGATCCCAAACACACTGCTAAGGCAACGAAGGAGTGGCTTCGTAAAAAGCATTTCAAGGTCCTGCAGTGGCCAAGCCAGTCTCCAGACCTCAACCCCATAGAAAATTTGTTGAGGGAGTTGAAAGTCCCTGTTGCCCAGTGACAACCCCAAAACATCACTGCTCTAGAGGAGATCTGCATGGAGGAATGGGCCAAAATACCAGCTCCAGTGTGTGCAAACCTGGTGAAGACTTACAGAAAACATTTGACCTCTGTCATTGCCAACAAAGATTATGTTACAAGGTATTGAGTTGAACTTTTGTTATTGACCAAATACTTATTTTCCACCACAATTTACAAATAAATTCTTTAAAAATCCTACAATGTGATTTCCTGGATTTTTTCTCATTTCTTCCCTCATAGCTGAAGTGTACCTATGATGAAAATTACACACCTCCCTCATCTTTCCAAGTAGGAGAACTTGCACAATCAGTGTCTGACAAAATACTTTTTTACCCCACTGTATCTTGTACGCTGATGATATTGTCTTGTTGGCAGAGTCTGAAGTGAAGTTACAAAAAATGTTGAATATTTTGAATGCATGGTGTAAAAATGGAGACTGTCTCTGAATAAGGATAAAACAGGTAATTCACTTCAGAAAGAAATGTGAACAGAGACACTCATACAATTTTATGTATGGAGAGACATCTTTAGCATTTACAAGTTTATATAAATACCTTCACTCAATCAATCAATCAAATTTTATTTATAAAGCCCTTTTACAACACACAAGGTGCACAAAGTGCTTTCCATTAAAATCAAACAAGGAAAAGACAGTGTGCATAAACAGTTAACATAAAAAAAAATGCAAAAAAAATAAATAAATAAATAAAATAAAATAAAATAAAATAAATAAATACACCATCACTGCTTAATAAGTATCAAAAGCCATTCTGAACAAACGAGTTTTGAGTCAAGCTTTAAAAAGATCAACTGGTTTCGACTGGTTTTGAATGAATTTATGTGTTTTAGTGAGGGAACTAAACACCTATCAGAATCTGCTGAGAGAGCTCCAGGATCAACACAGAGTAGAATGAAGATCTTACCGGATATAGGTTTCTCTGTTTTAACAAAACTTTACAATGCAATGGTTGGTTCTATTTTGTTTTATGCTGCTGGTGTGTGGGGCTTTGTGGAAGCCAAAGATATTAGTAAGTCTTCAAAACAGAGTAGTTAGATCCTTCTTAGGTGTTCATAAGTTCACTGCTAAACTGGCTGTAGAGGGAGGGAGCCCTGCATTATAAAGCAGAGTAGACATGCTTCGTTTATGGAACCACTTCATTCAGCTGCCCGAGGACAGGCTGACCAAAACAATGTTCTTATCGGATTGTTCAAATCATTATCCGTGGGCCAAAGGAATAACTAACTTATTCACAATTTCAAATTTGAATTACATTTACATGAATAAATTGCAGTGCAATTTAAATTTATTAAGAATTTTTTTCAGTTATTATGAAATGCAATGGAAAAATATTTGTAAGAAAACAAAACTATGAAATTATATACAATTTAAGGAGGAATACCAGACTGAGCCTTATGTGAAGCTACAACCCCAACTCCAATGAAGTTGGGACGTTGTGTAAAATGTAACTAAAAACAGAATACAATGATTTGCAAATCCTCGTCAACCTATATTCAACTGAATACACCACAAAGACAAGATATTTAATGTTCAAATTGATTATTGTTTTTGTGCAAATATTTGCTAATTTTGAAATGGATGCCTGCAACACATTTAAAAAGAACTGGGACAGTGGTATGTTTACCACTATGTTACATCACCTTTCCTTCTAACAACACTCAATAAGCGATTGGAAACTGAGGACACTAATTGTTGAAGCTTTGTAGGTGGAATTCTTTCCCATTCTTGCTTGATGTACAACTTCAGTTGTTCAACAGTCCGGCCTTTCCATTATCATATTTTGCACTTCATAATGTGCCACACATTTTCAATGGGCGACAGGTCTAGACTGCAGGCAGGCCAGTCTAGTTCCCGCACTCTATTAATACGAAACCACGCTGTTGCAACACGTGCTGAATGTGACTTGGCATTCTCTTGCTGAAATAAACAGGGACGTCCCTGAAAAAGATGTTGCCTGGATGGCAGCATGTGTTGCTCCAAAACTTGGATGTACCTTTCAGCATTGATGGTGCCATCACAGATGTGTAAGTTGACCATGCCATGGGCACTAACACACCCCCATACCATCACAGATGCTGGCTTTTGAACTTTGTGGGAACAATCTGGATGGTGTTTTTCCTCTTTTGTGGAAAATATGGACATGACGTTCATGATTTCCAAAACAATTTGAAATGTGGACTCACCAGACCACAGCACACTTTTCCACTTTGCGTCTCTCCATTTCAAATGAGCTTGGCAGCGGCAGCGTTTCTGGATGTTGTTGATTTTCAGCCGATTTTTCACTCGTGTGAGAATTTTTTTGGGTCACGCAGTTTCAGCTTAATCGCGTGCCCTGCATCATGTAGTATACATGGAGTAACAAGCTGCGTTTAACCTCTCATGACCACCTCCCGATCGGCAATGGTATGGTCAGATGAAAATCAAACCTGTTAGATATTTTGGTCGCCCCTCGTGAGGGTTCCGCGCTGCTAAAGCAGCGCTACAAGTGTCTCTTGCACTGTACCTGTGCAAACACCGGAGAGAGCATAAACAGTGATCATCTCTTTGGGAGAGCAGCTTCTGTTTCTTTTTCCCCATTATTCTTAAACTCATTTAAAGTCTTGTTTGTTTGTTTTTTACTTTGATGTTTCCCATCGAAGGTTTTTGTAAAAATAAGAAATGTAAATAAAGTTTGAAAAAAAAGAAAAAAGCTTCTGTTTACGTTTTGCTTCTGGAAACATGAGTCTGACGTGTGGTTTTTGAACGTACAATGTGAGCAGTCAGATCGCATCAGAGCATCGGGCCGTACAGCGTGAGAACATTAATCATGCGCTCTAAACTTTTACATCATGCGGTTTTGTCGCACAGTTTGAACTGGAGCCAAGTACAACGATTGAAAATATCATACAATGTCTTGCCAGCTTTACACAATGATGTCGGTTTTTAATGCAGTACTGCCTGAGGGATCGAAGGTCACAAGCATTCATTGTTGGTTTTTGGCTTTGCTGCTTACGTGTAGAACGTTCTCCAGATTCTCTGAATCTTCTGATTATATTATGGACTGTAGATGATGGAATCCCTAAATTCCTTGCAAATGAATGTAGAAAAACATTGTTCTTAATCTGATGGACTATTTTTCACGCATTGATCTGGTGGTCTTCCTCTGGTAGTGGAAGTGGGCAGGTATAAGGGTCTTTCTGAACAGGAGAGAGTTTGTATTTATTGTGACCTTGATGTTGTGGAAGATGAGTATCATTTTGTTCTTTACTGTCCTTTGTACTCTGATTTAAGACTTTGTTTATTTCAATATGTGCAAAAAAATGTAGATGTGTTTTGCTTTTCTGAGGAGAAAATCTTGAGTTGGATTTTTGAAAAAGAAACATTTGCTTTTGCTGATTTTGTGTGTAAAGCCTGGGAAAGGAGGCAACATATGTTGTACCCTGTTGTATCTTGAAACTGTGGAACTTGTGGCATGTATGTTATCTTGTTTTGTATATGGACTGTCTTATAAGTCCATGCGGGCTGGGCACCAGTGGTGCATGACACTTTAATAAAAACAATCAATCAGTCATATAGATGTATATGTAACATAAACTTAACTGTTACATGTTTAGGTTTTTCATTTGGGATATCCAACTCAGTCAGTCAATGTGTTTGAGATTTTATTGAGCCAGTACAGCTGTTTTGTGTGATATATACCAAGCCACTCAATTACATTTTAGAGTGAGTTTGTCATCTGTCGTCGCCCCATTACCAGTGGTTATATGATTTTGGGCGGACGTTGTTCCACAGATGTGATGTCAGTTGCTGTCATGGCCGGATCTGTGCCAGTGGTTGGCATGGACGGGACGGTGACATGACCCAGCATTCACGACTGCATGACATATGATGGTGTATCCCACCAGACATGACGTACTGATTTTCTGTGGGTTGTCGTCATTGTACGAGTGGCCTGTCATTACAAACACAAAATCTCCAGATGTGCAGTGCTTCACGAGTTCCACATTTCGACACCATGACAGTTACAGGTATGCGTTGAGGCTATGGGGCCATGAATCAGCTGTGTGACATGCATGGCGTGGTGTGTGCATATGGCAAGCCAGGCACGGTACACATACACCACATTCAATCATGTTGCACCAAATGTCCAGTGCAGGGACTGCGTTTGATTAGTTATTGCAACGTTTTTTCCCCATGATTACAGACGGCACCGTTACATGCGCTGGGAATGTGTCAAATATACTCTGGTTTTCCTTGCTCTTAAATTGTGTGTTTGTATAATTAATCCTCTTCAGCCCAGGCAAAATTATAATCTTTTTTTGTTTTTGTTTTTTTTACACATTTTACAAACTTCATGTCTTGACATTAGCAAGGCTCCCATTTTGGCTTAAATGGAAAGTGGTTGGTAATTCATGAAGATACAGTTTGTCCACAGTAGGTTCTGTGATGAATGATATGTGCACAACTTAATCATTGGTCTTATCACACAGTTTCACCGTGCAGCAAAGTACAGAAGAGTTGGGAGGGGGAGGATTCATTTGTTTGGCTTAGTGTCCTTTATGCAGCTGATTAAGGGACAACGTTTGAGTCAGTAGTGCAACTATATAGTGGTGTGTAGCACCATCCTGTGAATTTAGGTACATAGTTCATTCAGTGGTTGCACAGTGATTGTGTTTTCTGTAGATACAGTAGTGTTCAGAATAATAGTAGTGCTATGTGACTAAAAAGACTAATCCAGGTTTTGAGTATATTTCTTATTGTTACATGGGAAACAAGGTACCAGTAGATTCAGTAGATTCTCACAAATCCAACAAGACCAAGTATTCATGATATGCACACTCTTAAGGCTATGAAATTGGGCTGTTAGTCAAAAAAGTAGAAAAGGGGGTGTTCACAATAATAGTAGTGTGGCATTCAGTCAGTGAGTTCGTCAATTTCGTGGAACAAACAGTTGTGAATCAGGTGTCCCCTATTTAAGGATGAAGCCAGCACCTGTTGAACATGCTTTTCTCTTTGAAAGCCTGAGGAAAATGGGACGTTTAAGACATTGTTCAGAAGAACAGCGTAGTTTGATTAAAAAGTTGATTGGAGAGGGGAAAACTTATATGCAGGTGCAAAAAATTATAGGCTGTTCATCTACAATGATCTCCAATGCTTTAAAATTGACAAAAAACCAGAGATGTGTGGAAGAAAACAGAAAACAACCATCAAAATGGATAGAAGAATAACCAGAATGGCAAAGGCTCACCCACTGATCAGCTCCAGGATGATCAAAGACAGTCTGGAGTTACCTGTAAGTGCTGTGACAGTTAGAAGACGCCTGTGTGAAGCTAATTTATTTGCAAGAATCCCCCGCAAAGTCCCTCTGTTAAATAAAAGACATGCAGAAGAGGTTACAATTTGCCAAAGAAGAGATCAACTGGCCTAAAGAGAAATGGAGGAATATTTTGTGGACTGATGAGAGTAAAATTGTTCTTTTTGGGTCCAAGGGCCGCAGACAGTTTGTGAGACGACCCTCAAACTCACAGTTCACAGTGAAGACAGTGAAGCATGGTGGTGCAAGCATCATGATATAGGCATGTTTCTCCTACTATGGTGTTGGGCCTATATATCGCATACCAGGTATCATGGATCAGTTTGGATATGTTAAAATACTTGAAGAGGTCATGTTGCCTTATGCTGAAGAGGACATGCCCTTGAAATGTGTGTTTCAACAAGACAATGACCCCAAGCACACTAGTAAACGGGCAAAATCTTGGTTCCAAACCAACAAAATTAATGCCTCGCAGATGTGAAGAAATCATGAAAAACTGTGGTTATACAACTAAATACTAGTTTAGTGATTCACGGGATTGCTAAAAAAGCAGTTTGAACATAATAGTTTTGAGTCTGTAGCATCAACCGCAGACGCTACTATTATTGTGAACACCCCCTGTTCTACTTTTTTTACTAATAGCCCAATTTCATAGCCTTAAGAATGTGCATATCATGAATGCTTGGTCTTGTTGGATTTGTGAGAATCTACTGAATCAACTGGTACCTTGTTTCCCATGTAACAATAAGAAATATACTCAAAACCTGGATTAATCTTTTTAGTCACATAGCACTACTATTATTCTGAACACTACTGTACATCCAATTTCTGTAGGGACTGGGTGTTTTTATTACATTGCGAATTTATTTGCACAGTTACTCACAACAAACCTTGACATCATATTACATAGTATTCATACTTAGTTATTTATTTGTTTGGATGGAATCCCACTGACTATGATTGACATTTCAGTATTCTTTTATTGTCATTTCACCTTGTCATGCATACATGGTGTGTCCATAAAGTAACGGTCCTTTTTATTTTTTTAAAAAACTACATGGATTTCATTCATATGTTTTTACGTCAGACATGCTTAAACCCTCGTGCGCATGCATGAGTTTTTCCACGCCTGTCGGTGACGTCATTCGCCTGTGAGCAGGCCTTGTGGAAGGAGTGGTCCCGCCCCCTCGTTGGATTTTCATTGTCTGGAAATGGTGAAAATGACTTTTTTTCCATCAGAATTTTTTCAGAAGCTGTTAGAGACTGGCACCTGGAAACCATTCGAAAAATTTATCTGGCTTTTGGTGAAAATTTTACGGGCTTCACAGAGAATAAGGACTTTAACTACAGCTTTAAGGACAGCTTTAAGGACGGTCGGTGCGCCGCGCTCTGAGCTGCGACGTCGCGGTACAAACCACTGGATCATTTCTAAGCTGATGGCTCTGTGGATAGGAGACCGTCGTGTGCTCTTTCTCTGGTTATCACAAGAGCTGGACATCAGCCATTTTCCGGCAGATTTCACTTTTAACAAGAGATTTTGTCATGGAAAGCGCGTCACGACCGATTCACTGATGAAGTGAGACAAAGGAACACCTCCGTTTCGGAGTGTTAGAGGACAAGTTTGGACATGCCTATCTCAGCTTTCAGTGCTTACCAGTCGAGTGAGTATAAGAGAACTTGTGGAGAGCTGGACATGTCCCAACTTGTCCTCTAACACTCTGAAATGGAGGTGTTCCTTTGTCTCGCTTCATCAGCGAATCGGTCGTGACGTGCGAAGCCTCCCTGTCGGTTACAACATTCGCCTGTGGGCAGTCTTTGAGTGAGGAGTGGCCCACCCTCTCCTTGTTTTTTTCATTGTTTAGGAATGGCTCAGAGACTGCTGCTTTGTTTGATAAAAAATTTTTCAAAAGCTGTAAGGCACAACTGAGTGGACACCATTCGATAAATTCAGCTGGTTTTGGGTGAAAATTTTAACGGCTGATGAGAGATTTTGGTGTGCAAGTGTCGCTTTAAGGATGGCCCATGGCGCCTGACGGCGATCTGCGCTCCGAGGCGGCGTCGTCTCGCTGTTTCAAGCTGAAAACTTCCACATTTCAGGCTCTGTTCACCCAGGTCGTCATCAGAGAACAGAGAAGTTTCAGAAGAGGTCGGCATGAGGAGTTTATGCGGACATTCCACTGTTAAAGGAGATTTTGTAATGAAAGAACGTGCGGGCAGATTCGCATGTTGGGCCAGACCCGACCCCAGAGGGTTGCGAAAGGAAAAACACCTCCATTGGAAATCTTAACGGACAAGTTGGAACATGCCCAGCTGTTAAACAATTTCTCAGATACTCACTTGTTGAAAGCCATCAAAAGCTGCCTGAATTTTACAAATGGTTTTCAACACGGAGGTGTTTTTCCTGTCGCGGTGCAGACGGATTTGCGTCGTCGTCATGGAACCGACTCGACGAATTTGCCCACACGTTCTCACTCAAAGCCTACCCACAGGCGAATGACGTCACCGACACGAGTGAAAAAACTCACGCATGCGCACGAGGATTCAAGCATGTCTGGTGTAATCGCACGTGATTCAAATCCATATAGTTTTTTTTTTATAAAACTGCTGGTTACTTTTCTAATACACCTCGTATATGTAGAACTAATATAAACATAAGGTAAAATTAAATTAAATAAAATATGGACCAAGTAAAATGAGAATTATAAATTGTAAAATGAGACTAAACACTTTAGAAACACATTTCTCAAATCAAAAGCTATAGAAATGATCCCTGAAAGTCTTAACCCGCTGATGTTCCTGCCACGGGACTAGAACCACCGACACACCACGCTCTGTTATGGTGCCGAATACCTCCCACACCCACCACACCCGACATGCTCTTTTTTTCTGGGGCATCCTCAACTGCAACAAGTTGAATTCTGATTGATAGTTGCTCTTCGTGGCTCAGATCAGGAGTGCAGTCTAAAAGTATTTGTGATTACTTCATCTCACCACCCACAGACTCCACAATTTTTCCACTAATGTCATCTATTTAGAGGAAGCCCATGAGGTCGAACACAGATCAACTGGCTTCACAATGACAAAATGTAAAGAGTGAGCAGCAATGTTCACTGCCTGAGAGCAGCACTTATAATGGAGGAATTTAAATATCTAATAAGGAAAAGAGGGAACACGGCAGCAATAAATAAACTCAGAGAAAAAAGCTGGCAGGAAACTGCTGATTGACTAAATGCATACGATTAACAAACCAATGCATTCTGGGTCAAATGTACTGATAAATAAATGTGTCCTTATTCTGCAGATTGAAGTGCTTTATGCTCCTGCTGTGGTGAACATGATGAAATTTCTTAGAGCTTCTTAAAATTATGTCCGTAGGTGTTTTGGATGTCTAAATTATGAGACAACATGACACCATAAGTGAGTGGTTGGGTTGTATTATGGGCTTCAAAATGCTGAGCTTCATAACATTGTAGTGATCCCTGAAATTTCCCCTGCATGTTTACAAAAAGCCGGTAACATCAAATTTATTCATTAATTTTTTTTTTTTTTTTTTTCTGGAGTCTGACTTGTGAATTTCAACCTTCAAATTAACATATAATATATATAATTTCTAAGATATTCCTTACTAAATTTTCATATAATTCCATGAAAAAAGTAACTTTTTACTATCCTTTTTCATTTTAGTATAAATAACTTAGTGTTTTAAGAGTGTTTGTTATGGAGTGATACCTTAGTTTAAAGTTATTTAAACTAAGGAATCATTTCATAAAACAAATTAAAACTTTTTTTATGGAGTGATATGTTAGTGGAAGACTGAAATGCACAACAAGTCAGACTCCAGAAAAATTTCAATTATTGTCAGCTTTTTGTGAACAAGCAGAAAGGTTTTTTGGAATTACTTCAACATCACTGTTCTTCAAAGTCATGAAGCTCAGCACTTTGAAGCCCATAATACAACTCAACCACTCACTTATGGTGTCATGATGTTTCATAATTTAAACATCAAAAATACCTATGAACATAATTTTAACAAGATCTAAGAAACTTCAACATGTTCACCACAGCAGTAGCATAAAGCACTGCAATCTGTAGAATAAGGACACATTTATTTATTAGTACATTTTACCCAGAATGCATTGCATTGGTCCAACTTGAAGTTGTGGCCAGTGATTGTTCACATTTCGGTGTGTGCATTGGTATTTTATTTATTTAACAGTGAATATGGTTTAGTCTATTTGACTCTTTTATTTATAGAAGTGTTTTTCTTTTCTAAAAGCGGGTCTTTTTAGGTGAGTATATTAATTCGATTAGTAATATCTCATACTTTATTTATATACTGCCTGAGTTACCCGTTCTATGCATGGGTCATAGAGAAGAATTTTAGCCATGTTATTGTATATTTCATGTCACTTTAGTTAAGGTGTAGTAAGTTGCATTGCATTGTGTGTATGCTGTCATCATTAATTTTCATAGAGCAATTTGTGACATTCATGAGACTCAAAGGAATGATGATAAAAAGCTGACAGCATGTCATATCACTGCCACGCTCTGGGATATATAATGCTATTAGGGTCTCTGCAGATGTTTCTCAGCTCTATTACATTTCATCAATTTCATCCAACGTATCTTTGTCCCTCTGCAACAAAGGGGCACCACACTTGGACATATACTCAACAAAAATATAAACAAAACACTTTTGGTTTTGCTTCCATTTTGTATGAGATGAACTCAAAGATCTAAAACTTTTTCCACATACACAATATCACCATTTCCCTCAAATATTGTTCACAAACCAGTCTAAATCTGTGATAGTGAGCACTACTTTGCTGAGATAATCCATCCCACCTCACAGGTGTGCCATACCAAGATGCTGATTAAACACCATGATTAGTGCACAGGTGTGCCTTAGACTGCCCACAATAAAAGGCCACTCTGAAAGGTGCAGTTTTGTTTTACTGGGGGGGGGATACCAGTCAGTATCTGGTGTGACCACCATTTGCCTCATGCAGTGCAACACATCTCCTTCGCATAGAGTTGATCAGGTTGTCAATTGTGGCCTGTGGAATGTTGGTCCACTCCTCTTCAATGGCTGTGCGAAGTTGCTGGATATTGACAGGAACTGGTACACGCTGTCGTATATGCCGGTCCAGAGCATCCCAAACATGCTCAGTGGGTGATATGTCCGGTGAGTATGCCGGCCATGCAAGAACTGGGACATTTTCAGCTTCCAAGAATTGTGTACAGATCCTTGCAACATGGGACCGTGCATTATCCTGCTGCAACATGAGGTGATGTTCTTGGATGGCACAACAATGGGCCTCAGGATCTCATCACGGTATCTCTGTGCATTCAAAATGCCATCAATAAAATGCACCTGTGTTCTTCGTCCATAACAGATGCCTGCCCATACCATAACCCCACCGCCACCATGGGCCACTCGATCCACAACATTGACATCAGAAAACCGCTCACCCACACGACACCACACACGCTGTCTGCCATCTGCTCTGGACAGTGGGAACCGGGATTCATCCGTGAAGACAACACCTCTCCAATGTGCCAAATGCCAGCAATGTGAGCATTTGCCAACTCAAGTCGGTTACGACGACAAACTGGAGTCAGGTCGAGACCTCGATGAGGACAACGAGCATGCAGATGAGCTTCCCTGAGATGGTTTCTGACAGTTTGTGCAGAAATTCTTTGGTTATGCAAACCGATTGTTTCAGCAGCTGTCCGAGTGGTTGGTCTCAGATGATCTTGGAGGTGAACATGCTGGATGTGGAGGTCCTGGGCTGCTGTGGTTACACGTGGTCTGCGATTGTGAGGCTGGTTGGCTGTACTGCCAAATTCTCTGAAACGCCTTTGGAGACGGCTTATGGTAGAGAAATTAACATTCAATACACGAGCAACAGCTCTGGTTGACAATCCTGCTGTCAGCATGCCAATTGCACGCTCCCTCAAATCTTGCAACATCTGTGACATTGTGCTGTGTGATCAAACTGAACCTTTCAGAGTGGCCTTTTATTGTGGGCAGTCTAAGGCACACCTGTGCATTAATCATGGTGTGTAATCAGCATCTTGGTATGGCACACCTGTGAGGTGGGATGGATTATCTCAGCAAAGGAGAAGTGCTCACTATCACAGATTTAGACTGGTTTGTGAACAATATTTGAGGGAAATGGTGATATTGTGTATGTGGAAAAAGTTTTAGATCTTTGAGTTCATCTCATACAAAATGGGAGCAAAACCAAAAGTGTTGCGTTTATATTTTTGTTGAGTGTATATATATATATATATATATATATATATATATATATATATATATATATATAATTATTAAATGTAAACATATTGTATTTTGACTGTATTGTAGAATAATAATAAAATTAGCAATGATTGCAGTGTTTCACTCTGAATGCATTGTCCAAAAATATTTTTCTTAGTTATTGAATTTTATTGTTTCAGATTGTACAGACACTCAACTTACCATAGTTTTACCTGGTGGGTCTGTGGCAAACTTGGGAGGAAATGCAGAAAGGTGATTCCAGCCTGTGCAGTTATGGCGATAAGAAACAGGTTCCCAGAAGAGAATGACATTTATGAAGGCTTCCATGCTGCACTGAGTGGGAAACCGGTCCAACTTCTCCACAAGGATCCACACATGACTTTACATTTGTAAAATGACACTTGATAAATGAAAAGTTTTGATTGTGGTTGCTTAATAGAAATATAATAAAATTATAAACTGTACATGGTGCTGATTGCTTAATTGAAAGTCTTCTTTGTCTTTCAGCTGTTCCCGTTAGGGGTCGCCACAGCAGATCAATCGTTTCCATCTCACCCTGTCCTCTGTATCTTCCTCTGTCACACCAACCACCTGCATGTCCTCCCTCAGCACATCCATAAATCCACATCCTTGCTTCTACTGACTTTCATTCCCCTTCTCTCCAAAGCATATCTCCACCTCTCCAGACAAAACTCAACTTGCTCTCTACTCTCACTACAGATCACAATGTCATCTGCAAACATCATAGTCCACGGGGACTCCTGTCTGATCTCATCCATCAACCTGTCCATCACCACTGCAAACAAGAAAGGACTAAGAGCTGATCCTTGGTGTAATCTCACCTCCACCTTGAATGAGTCTGTCATTCTGACTGCACATCTCACCACTGTCCTACCGCGTGCTGGGTAATCGGGAGAGTCGGGAGTTTTCCCGGTGGGCTGGTCCAACCTGGGGCCGTTGTGAGGGGGTGTTAATATATACATACATATATGACCACCACTGTTAGGCTACACAGCAAGACACTAGAAGGAGAGAGCATATCTCACCCATATTGGCCTCTCTTCATTGGCTTCCTGTTAATTCTAGAATAGAATTTAAAATTCTTCTTCTTACTTATAAGGTTTTGAATAATCAGGTCCCATCTTATCTTAGGGACCTCGTAGTACCATATCACCCCAATAGAGCGCTTCGCTCTCAGACTGCAGGCTTACTTGTAGTTCCTAGGGTTTGTAAGAGTAGAATGGGAGGCAGAGCCTTCAGCTTTCAGGCTCCTCTCCTGTGGAACCAGCTCCCAATTCAGATCAGGGAGACAGACACCCTCTCTACTTTTAAGATTAGGCTTAAAACTTTCATTTTTGCTAAAGCTTATAGTTAGGGCTGGATCAGGTGACCCTGAACCATCCCTTAGTTATGCTGCTATGGACGTAGACTGCTGGGGGGGGTTCCCATGATGCACTGTTTCTTTCTCTTTTTGCTCTGTATGCACCACTCTGCATTTAATCATTAGTGATCGATCTCTGCTCCCCTCCACAGCATGTCTTTTTCCTGGTTCTCTCCCTCAGCCCCAACCAGTCCCAGCAGAAGACTGCCCCTCCCTGAGCCTGGTTCTGCTGGAGGTTTCTTCCTGTTAAAAGGGAGTTTTTCCTTCCCACTGTCGCCAAGTGCTTGCTCACAGGGGGTCGTTTTGACCGTTGGGGTTTTACATAATTATTGTATGGCCTTGCCTTACAATATAAAGCGCCTTGGGGCAACTGTTTGTTGTGATTTGGCGCTATATAAAAAAATTGATTGATTGATTGATTGACTTGGGCTGCTGTATCTTAAAGAAAAGACATTAAGTGTTATAAATGTGTTACAATCACAAAAATTCACAAGAAAATAACTTAAGACTGCTTCTTTTGCAACGTTATCTTTTCCAAAGCCGGAGGTAAGGACATCCCATTACATGTTTAACACCCCTATGCATTCATTACAGTTAGTTTAGTCCAACCAAGCCCTGTGTGCTCAGATGGGACTTGCGCTACTAGCAAGTACAGGAGGAGTGGCCCGTGAAGGAAAAGATGGACGGAAAAAAGCCAGGTGGAGCTGAAAAAGCTAGATTAAGAAAAAGACAAAGACACTGACTTGGCTGGGCATACATTGTACGATATTTTCAATCGTTGTACTCGGCTCCAGCTCAAAGTGTGCGACAAAACCGCAGGGTTTAAAAGTTCAGAGCGCACGATTCATGTTCTCACACTGATGCTCTGATGCGATCTGACTGCTCACATTGTACCTTCAAAAACCACATGTCGGGGTTGCGTTTCTTTTTAAAAAAAAATTTATTTCATGCCTATCAGCGCGCACAGTGAGTGAAATCAGGTGGGTGGAGACTGAGCGCATATGCGCGCGCGCACACACACACACACACACAGCAGACAGCAACGTGATTCATGAGAGGACAAAAAAGAAAACATAAACATTCATAACCAGTGTTGCTACTTACACTGTTGTATAAATAAACTATATTTCATACGGAGTCATACAGCTGCGCAAGGTGTAGCAACTTATTCCCTCATCTGTGGTGAATCCTGTTATTGTCTGCTGTGTGTGTGTGCGTGCGCGTGCATATACGTTCAGTCTCCCCCCACCTGATTCCACTCACTGTGCGCGCTGATAGACATGAACTTTAATATGATATTAGGTTATTGTGAGGGAACGCAATAAAAAAAAAACACAAGACTTTACATGAGATCACTGTTTGCTCTCTCCGGTGTTTGCACACGCACAGTGCGCGTCGTAATCAGCACGTAGACGCTTGTAGCGCTGCTTCAGCAGCGTGGAACCCTCACGAGTCACGACGGCCGACCAAAATATCAAACAGTGTTGATATTCAACCGACCATATGATTCCCCATCGGGAGGTGGTCGTGAGATGTTAAACACAGCTCGTTACTCCATGTAGACTGCACGATGCAGGACGCACGATTAAGCTGAAACTCGGCGCACTCCAAAAAATTCTGGCAGGAGTGAAAAATTGGCTGAAAAATGGCCAAAAATGTTGAGTTAAGAATACCGTTCTTGTTTTAACTAACTAGCTTTTACTTTATATTATAAGCCACCCGATTTTCACAGTCAGTCAGCACATAAATGCTGGATTGAAATGCCACAGCAGAACTCTTATCATCTCTGTGCGCTGACGGTTTTGGGCCGGTTGGATATGAAACTCCTGGGCTGAAAAATGTTCCCAGCACGCCCCTGCCACTGTCACACTATTCCTGTACATGTCCTGCACTACCCTAACATACTTCTCTGACACTCCAGACTTCCTCATATAATACCACAGCTCTTCTCTTGGCATCCTATCATAAGCTTTTTCTAAGTCCACAAACACACAATGTAACTCTTTCTGGCCTCTGTACTTCTCCAACAGTATTCTCAGAGCAAACATTGCATCCGTAGTGCTCTTTCTCAGCATGAAACCATATTGATGCTCATAGATCTTCACTTGTTTTCTAAGCCTAGCTTCTACTACTCTTTCCCATAACTTAATGCTGTGGCTGATCAACTTTATGCCTCTGTAGTTACTGCAGCTCTGCACATCACCCTTGTTCTTGAAAATAGGAACCAGAACACTTCATCTCCACTCCTCAGGCATCCTTTCACTTTCCAAGATTTTATTAAACAATCTGGTTTCTATTACTATCTCTCCTAGACATTTCCATGCCTCCACTGGAATGTCATCTTGACCAACTACCTTTCTTTTCTTCATCTTCTTCATAGCAGCCCTCACTTCTTCCTTACTAATCTCTTGTACTTTCTGATTTACTCTCACCACATCATCCAGCCTTTTCTCTCGCTCATTTTCTTTATTCATCAGCTCTTCAAAATATTCCCTCCACCTTCTCAGCACACACTCCTCACTTGTCAGCACATTACCATGTGCATCTTTTACCACCCTAACCTGCTGCACATCCTTTCCAGCTCTGTCCCTTTGTCTGGCCAACTGATACAAGGCCTTTTCTCCTTCCTTACTATTCAACTTCTTGTACAGCTCGCAATATGCCCTTTCCTTCGCTTTTGCCACTTCTCTTTTTGCCTTACACCGCATCTCCTTGTACTTCTGTCTACTTTCTTCATCTCTCCGACTATCCCAAAGCGTTTTCACCAACCTCTTTCTCCTTATGCTTTCCTGGACCTCTTCATTCCACCACCAAGTCTCCTTGTCTTCCTTCCACTGTCCAGATGTCACACCCAGTACTGTCCTAGCTGTCTCCCTCACCACATCTGCAGTACTTTTCCAGTTGTCCAAAATTGCTTCCTCTCCAACCATTGCTTCTCTCACCTGCTCGCTAAATTTCACACAACAGTCTTCCTCCATCAGCTTCCACCATCTGATCTTTTGTTGAGCTCTCACTCTCTTCTTCTTCTTTACCTCTAAAGTCATCCTACAAACAACCATCCTATGCTGTCTAACGACACTCTCTCCTGCCACCACCTTACAGTCTCTGATTTCTTTTAGATTGCATCTCCTATAAAGAATGTCATGCACCTGAGTGCTCCTTCCTCCACTCTTATATGTCACCCTTTTCTTAAAGTAGGTATTCACCACAGCCATTTCCATCCTTTTTGCAAAATCAACTACCATCTGTCCTTCCCCATTCCTATCCTTGATACCATATCTACCCATTACTTCCTCATCATCTCTGTTCCCTTCACCAACATGCCCATTGAAGTCCGCTCCTATCACCACTCTTTCATGCTTGGGCACACTCTCCACCACCTCATCTAACACACTCCAGAAATCTTTCTCCTTCATCTCACAACCTACCTGTGGGTCATATGCACTGATGACATTCATCATCACCCCTTCAATTTCCAACTTCACACTCATCACCCTGTCAGATACTCGCTTAACCTCCAACACACTTTTAACATACTCTTCCTTTAAAATGACCCCAACACCATTTCTCTTCCTGTCCTCACCATGGTACAACAACTTGTACCCACCACCAATGCTCCTGCTCTTACTTCCCTTCCACTTGGTCTCTTGCACACACATTATGTCTACCTTTCTCCTCTCCATCATATCAGCCAGCTCTCTCCCTTTACCAGTCATACTACCAACATTCAAAGTCCCCACTCTCATTTCCACCCTCTAGTTTTCTTCTCCCACTGTTTGTGGAAACGTTCTCCTCCTCTTCTTCGTCGTCTTCGCCCAGCAGTAGCCCGATTTCCACCGGCACCCTGTTGGGCAACTGCTCCCGTGGCGGACGTTGGTATCTTGGGCCGCGACCGATCCGGTATGGAAATTCGATTCTTAGTCTGCATAGTTGGGTTAGCTTGTTTTATACCGGATGACCTTCCTGACGCAACCCTCCTCATTTATCCAGGCTTGGGACCGGCACTCAGAATGTACTGGCTGCACATCCCATGTGGCTGCTTAATTGAAAGTCAAAAAGAATAATTGCTTATTTGTTGATAAACATTTATTTGAGTCTCTTATTTTGGTAAACAGAATGCAGGGGTGGTGGCCAAGTGGTTAATGCACTTGGTTTCAGTTCAGAAGGCTCTGGGTTCAAATCCCACCCCTGCCACATTTCTCCATGTAATGTGGAGTTGCGTCAGGAAGGGCATCCGGCATAAAACTTATGCCAATTCAACATGCAGATCCACCTTGGATTTGCTGTGGCGACCCCAAGTGCAAACAAGGGAGCAGCCAAAGGGACTTACTTTTACTATTTTGGTAAACAGAATGTTATTAATCAGTTTTTGTTTTTCAAAATTTTCCATCTGCAGTTGTTCAATGGACAACTCACATTTTTGACAGATAAACAAACTTTATTTTGATATAATGGGGCTTAATATTGTCTCACATTCATTTGTCAATTGGAAATCTTTGCATTTTTTCCATTACAGTTCAAAACATGACAACAGTAGATGTTACTTATTCACATGTGACAGTCATATTTCTGACTATGATAAAGTACTGTTGTCCAATAATTTCTCTGCAACATTTATGGAACCTTGAGACATGGATTTGGATGGCTTCCAGCTCGTTTGACTTGTCCTTCTTGCTGATGGTTTTGCCTGCTTGTTCTGGTACAGGTATGGCATCATCTTTGGAATCAATCGTCTCCTAAACCAAAAAGAAAAATCTGAAAACATCATACAAATATAGCAATAACTTCCCTCAATTGAAAAATTTGATATTTTTCCCAAAGTTTATAGAACATTGGAAAATCTCAACAGCGTCCAAACTCGGTTCAGAACATTCTAAATAGTTGTTTTGACAAAACAATAAAAACAGGTCTTTTTTAGGTGAGTGTATTACAGTTTTTTTCAGTTGCTTACACACAAAACCTTTATATATCACACTATTCCTAAACTCTGTCACTCAATCTTCACAACTCAGGTAAAGGTCAAGTTATCAGTCTTGAACAATGGGTGACAACAATGCAGAGAGAGCCAGGGGAGTCAGAGGAAGACACAGAGGAGGACGAGGAGTTTGGGTTTGTGGAGGACGCTTTGGAAGGGGAGCAGGAAGAGGACAAGTTGAAGGAGGAAGGGACGAAGAACCAAAAAGAATAGTCTCTGATGAGATTAGGGCTACTTTGATTGATCATGTGATCAATCATGGGATGACCATGAGAGAGTTTTTCTGTTGTCAACTTGCCTCCATATTCACCATTTCTTAACCCGATCGAAGAATTCTTCTCAACATGGCGTTGGAAAGTGTATGATCGTCGTCTCTATGCCCGCCTTACACTACTCCAGGCAATCGAGAAAGCATGTGTTGACATTGATGCTGCTTCTATCCAAGGGTGGATTCGCCACACAAAAAGTGTCTTTCCTCGATGTTTGGCAAGAGAAAATATAGCATGCAATGTTGATGAAATATTGTGGCCAGACCCAGCGCGGAGGAGAGATTGACCCTAAATAAACACCCAACTATCTCTCCCCCATCAACAATCACACAGTTTTTCATACATGTCAATTTTTTGGTTGCTGTATCACCATATGTGGTGGTTGGTGTACTTTGCTTTGTTTTTTTCTTGTATGCTGTACAATACTGCATTCACAACAGCATCCAGTTTATTCAGAAAATAAAATATTTTGGTTCCAATATTGCTTGTGTTGACTTTTATTTGCATAATACTGTATTTTCATTCTTGTATAGCAATATATATTAAAAATCCCAAAAACAAAAGAGCTTTAGATTTAGAGCTATAGTGTGTAAATTATATACAGAAGTATGTGATACTATGGTAAATGTGTTTATGATGTGAGACAAATGCTTGCTTTTGAGGTGTATTTAGAATATTTTGAATACTGTGTTTCATTTTGCAGGAGATAGGGCGCTTTTTGCATTTCGTGTGAGCTATAGTTTGATTTGTGTGTAAAGTTTTGAGAAAATGGCACAGAGCTTTGGAAAAGTGTGTAAGCAGTTGAAAAAACTATAATTGGATTAGTAATTTCCCATACTTTTTTATATACTAGCTGATTTACCCGTTCTACGCACAGGTAATAGAGAAGAATTTTAGCCATGTCACTGTATATTTCTTGTCACTTGAATTAAGGTGTAGGAAGTTGCGTTGCATTGTTTATATGTTGTCATCATTAAATTTCATAGAGCAATTTGGGACATTCATGAGATTCAAGTGAATGATGATAAAAAGCTGACAGCATGTCATATCACTGCAACGCTCTGGGATATATAATGCTATTAGGGTCTCTGCAGATGTTTCCCAGCTCTATTACATTTCATCCGTTTAGCACTTGAGGTTTTACGACCTAACTCCCCTCACATCTTGGGAGGCATATCGACAGTCTGCATGCTGTACACAGCAGGTACATTTTAATTGAAAAAACCCTCGCCTTGACTCACACATGGCATTCGCTGGTCCGTTCGGATTATAAATAAAGTACTTCCTAGCCAGCCGCTACTACGTAGTAAGTAAAATGTGATGCTTACTACCTGACATGAGCATCACATGAACTGCGAAAATAAGGGCTCCAGTGAGCGCGTTGTGATCTATAAACATAAAAGGCAATCTATGTATGTATGTATGTATGTATGTGGCACAGTTTGTGTTCACTATGCACAGCCGCAGTAATTAAGCAATCAACACCATTCTTGGTATGGTGACTGGGGGCACCAAGGGGGAGGTCACTGGGGCCCTTAGGTTGAAAGCGTACATACGCAAAAACTAGGGGTGTAACAATAGACAAAAATCATGTTTTGGTACGTACCTCGGTTCTGATGTCAGCTTCAGTTCATTTTCGGTACAGTATGGGAACAAAATGCAAAACCTACATTTGCTTGTTGTTTAAACCAACAATTTATTGTAACATTAAACAGCTTTTAACAAAACCTTTCCACAAGTAAACACCAGCACAACTGTTCCAGCATGAAGCCCTGTTCAATTTTATTCAACCTTCATATTTTTTGCCAGAAAAATTAATTTGAACAAAACTGTCACTCTCTATAAGGAGTTTTTTTTTTAAGAGAATTGATGTTACAGATGCCCTTTTGTACAATTTATTTTATTTTCTATCTCTTTCTATAAACTGGTTTTTTTTATGTTTGTTAATATATCTTTTTAAATAAAGTTTTGAAAACAAAACCATTGTGGGAGAGGCAAAAAAGTGAGTAAAACCACCTTTAAAATATTTAGAACCACAAATAAACTTGATTCTTGGTTTGTTTATTTATTTTGCCATTAAAATTGGCCATCTGTTATGTGTCGACGCGGATTGAGGAGCGAACCTGCGTCAGACAGGACCCAGCGCTAAAAATAACCAGAAAGCGGTTCCAAACAAAAACTATTTATTATACACCTGTGTTTAAAAGTGTAAAAACATAAAAAACAACGTCCCTCTGGTGGAGTGATCCGCGGCTCGCTCTCCAGCGCCCGCAAGGATTAAAGCCGGCGCTCCTGGACTTCCTACCACCGCCAAACACCCCCCAGGTGGACACGACAAACTGATTCTCTGTGAAGCAAAGAGACGGTGAGGTAAGTCAACAGATACAACTATATCTTCCAATAAACACACGCTGCCAGCAACACACTCAGGTCAGTGTCCTTTTTTTTACTTTATGCAAATGAGCAGCTTCTCACAACAAGTGGGGGATCACTTATCCTTCACGCCACAGCAGTGAGAAGCAAACTGCGCAATTCTCTTTACAATTCCAGTATACTGTGTAACAAAACACCAAGTTACTATCAACAAGTACCTAAACACTTAATTACCTTTCGTGTGTGCTGACAGCATGTGTCCTCACCCCTCCCTGCTTCACGGGCTCGATGTGTCAAACCCAGGCGCGGTCCTCAGCGTCTCACAAACGAACGTCACAAGGTCGAGTTCCCGGCAGTTCTGCTTGAATCACACATGACTTAAATGCAGAACGCCATCCAATTATCTGCTTCAGCTGCAAGTCGTCCAGGTTGCACGTGAGCACCAAGCACAGGTGCTTTCCATGATGTTGATGAGGGTGAAGACTCTTCAGCCAGCACCTTCTTCACAGACAAATCAGCCCTCATGCCACCTGGAGAGCAAAGAAAAGAAAAGAACACCAAAACATCCAGCCACGCCCCCCCAACACACAACAGTACCCCCCCATCAACGGGAAGCCTCCCGGCGACCGAACAGACCAGGCCCGAGAACAGCCCCTCCCTCCGGGGTCCACGTCAGGAAGCAGACGGCAAGACAGGCACCGCAGCTGGAAGGCCGGCTGAAATCAACAAAAGCCCCAAAACATTCCCCAGAACAAGTCCACTCACACAAAAAAAAAACATAAAACCCACCCAAAACCTCCCCAGGGGACCGTCCCATCAAACCCCGGGAGGAAAAGAAAAACTCCAAAACACAAAAACCCAACACAGTCCCACAACACAGTACAAACGTAGATGCATAAAAGAAAAATAACAAACAACCCCCCCAGAATGACCTGCAGAGCCCAACCCCCCCTCAGAAGGCCTTCATTGCCAGTTCCAGGAGGAACAGCCAAAACCGTGATCCCACAAAGGTCCCCAGGTATACATGGAGTGAAACGGTGCCCCCCAGGGGACCGTATCATCAACCCCAGGAGGCACCCTCCCCACAACCCCGGAACCCCAGATCCGGTCACACTTGGCCGGCCGGTCCCAAGCCAAGTCCCCCCCCAGAGGACCGTCCCATCAACCCTGGAGGCGGAACCCGGAAGGAAACAAAATAAAACCAAAAACCAACCCCCGGAGGACAACCAAAAACAACCCCGGGGGGATATAAAATGACCATAAACCCTGTTGCCCTCCCCGGCACCCCGAAAGACCCCAGGTCCCTCCCAGAGCCCTTTGGCGGCTCTATTTTGGCAAACGGCTCAAAATAGTAAGCCGGAGAAGGGAACAGGTAAAAACTAACCCAGCTCCAACCTCAAAGCGCAGCGGAGAACCGGAAATACGTCCGGTGCCCCAACTCGACCATACCCCAGCCACTCGGGAGGGGTGGAACTACCGAAATGGCAAACAGCAACAGATCGGCCCACCCCTCCGACTGAGGCATGTCTCCGCTGCACCACACCCCGGCAACACCCATGACAATCGGTCCAAAGGCTCACCGAGGCTGGAGTGGAACCGGGCCCTAACCAAACCAAAAAGAACGCCTCTAACACCCCCCCCCAGGTGCAGAGGTCTTCTGAGAATGCTCAGCGTGACCAACCTGCACCACCCCACAACCCACAAGACAAGCGGTCTAAGGGCAAGTGAGGTTGGGGTTAGGAATGTAGAGAAATAAAAACAACAAAACAAAACGACCCAACAACCCAAACAGAAAATACCTAAAAACACATACACAATTGACAGGTAAGTGAGCCCAGGCGGGCTTCTGACCGCCTATCACTCCACCAGATACGCCCCTACCTCCCCAAACAAGTATAACCCCTGATTAAAGAAACCAAACATTTACGTGTGCTAGAAATTTTTTTTATTTTTTTTTTATTTTTGTTATGTGGGTTCTGTTGCCTGTCCAAGAACACTTGGAGTTACGTCACCGTTATTTCTCTTGACGCTTACGTGTCGGGGCAATACAGGAATCTCGACTCGTCCGAGCTGCATGGGCTCGTCAATAGGAGGAGCCGGAGGTCCCGTCGGAGGAGCCTCAGTGGGGCGAAGAAGAGGCGGCCCAGCTTTGTGTCGGGGAAAGCCCCGAGACAAAAAAAAAACGCTCTGATGGGCGTCCTCTCTCGCGTCCACGCTCCTTCATCCGATCATCTAGACGAATCACCAACGATATTAGCTCGTCTAAATCGTTTGGCTCATCACGGACCGCCAGCTCGTCTTTTAATGACTCATTTAACCCGTCTACAAACACGCCCCGTAATGCTGCGGCATTCCAACCTGATTGAGCAGAAAAAATCCGGAAGTCCATGGAATACTCCGCCGCACTCCGCCTCCCCTGCCTGAGATTCAGCAACCGTTGAGCAACGGTATTCGTTTTCACCGAATGGTCAAAAACCAGTCGGAACTCCCGGGAGAAATCCTTAAAGGACCCTAACAATGGCGAGTTGTTACTCCACAACGCTGTGACCCAAGCTAAGGCGTCACCTCGGAGCAAATTTGTCACATACGAAACACGACTTCCATCAGAAGAGAAGGAAGCCGGTCGCTGAGCAAAAACCAGAGAACATTGCATCAGAAACGAAGCACAAGCTTCGACGTCTCCCGCATAAGGCTCCGGATGACAAATGATCGGTTCAAACACCGAATCTTTGGGTGACGGAGTTATCTGCCTTGGTATCGATGATGCCGCAGCTGGCGCTGCAGGAAGCGGAACGGCTTGAGCTGCAAGCTCCGTAACACGGGCGTCTGTTTGTTTAATTTGATTTGCGAGGTGCTGTAATTGCTCCCATATTTTCTCCAAGTGTTCTTGAATCTTTTCGGCAAAAGGAACCGCCTCTGCCGCTGGGTCCATTATGGAATGGCCGGGAACTTCTGTTATGTGTCGACGCGGATTGAGGAGCGAACCTGCGTCAGACAGGACCCAGCGCTAAAAATAACCAGAAAGCGGTTCCAAACAAAAACTATTTATTATACACCTGTGTTTAAAAGTGTAAAAACATAAAAAACAACGTCCCTCTGGTGGAGTGATCCGCGGCTCGCTCTCCAGCGCCCGCAAGGATTAAAGCCGGCGCTCCTGGACTTCCTACCACCGCCAAACACCCCCCAGGTGGACACGACAAACTGATTCTCTGTGAAGCAAAGAGACGGTGAGGTAAGTCAACAGATACAACTATATCTTCCAATAAACACACGCTGCCAGCAACACACTCAGGTCAGTGTCCTTTTTTTTACTTTATGCAAATGAGCAGCTTCTCACAACAAGTGGAGGATCACTTATCCTTCACGCCACAGCAGTGAGAAGCAAACTGCGCAATTCTCTTTACAATTCCAGTATACTGTGTAACAAAACACCAAGTTACTATCAACAAGTACCTAAACACTTAATTACCTTTCGTGTGTGCTGACAGCATGTGTCCTCACCCCTCCCTGCTTCACGGGCTCGATGTGTCAAACCCAGGCGCGGTCCTCAGCGTCTCACAAACGAACGTCACAAGGTCGAGTTCCCGGCAGTTCTGCTTGAATCACACATGACTTAAATGCAGAACGCCATCCAATTATCTGCTTCAGCTGCAAGTCGTCCAGGTTGCACGTGAGCACCAAGCACAGGTGCTTTCCATGATGTTGATGAGGGTGAAGACTCTTCAGCCAGCACCTTCTTCACAGACAAATCAGCCCTCATGCCACCTGGAGAGCAAAGAAAAGAAAAGAACACCAAAACATCCAGCCACGCCCCCCCCAACACACAACACCATCATTTATTAAAATAAAATAATTTCTCAAGGCCAGGGCTTCTCAAAGTCTGGGGACTATTTAATCACAGTGCAGCAAACGAGGTCAGTGGACTGAACAAGTGAGTGACTGAGGGGGATTTTATATATCCCTACGCTCAGCGCTTTCAGGCTGCTGCAGGCAGCACTGCAAGAGGGGGGAAGACCCACTGCCGCTTGGTGACAGCAGAGACTTTCACTTACATTCGCCAAACATCAGAAAAGTCTCCGGTAACGCCAGAAAAAGTAGCTAGATTTGTCGCTAGTTGCTTAGAGAAAATAAGTCGTCAAGAAGGTTTGGAAAGTCGCCAGATTTAGAGATTTACCGAGAAGTTTGGAACATTGAATGTAAACACACGCAACACGAACTAACCTGTGCACAACCTTGTACTGAACCAAACGTCCAGTACTGAAATGGTTCAATATAATTACATGTACCGTTACACCCTTAGCGAACACACACACACACCCTTTTATTATATGGATGGTGTTTACAAGATGATGTTATTAATGGTTGATTATGAACTATTTGAAAAATTGTCCTAAATTTAATTTAGTTTTCTGAGCTCACTAAGTGAATCCACACTTATCAAATAATGGATTTTCCAACTTTACTGTAACATGAATACATCATTAAATGCTATGTAAACAACAAATGTGTAACCTCAAAAACACATTTTTTGTCCAGTTTTTTTTAAGTATCCATCACTGTGTTTAGTAACACACTACAGTGACTGATAATGGAAACATATTTTGGTTGATTTCCACACACTAAATTCCATGTACACAGTGTTAGAACCACGCTGACCATACTCCTCCTCTCATCACCCCTGAGTGAAGACAATAAACAATCATCAAAGACAGAAAGCAGATGAAATGTATCATTTCTTTCTGTCCACTTCATGCTCAGGAAGAAGTATCAGGACTCTTCATCGTGGTTGGCGAGACAGAACACTTTAGAAACAGATTTCCTCAAGTCAGAGACTATAGAAATGATCCCTGAAAGTATATTCTTAACCTGATGATGCTCCTGCTGCAGGACTTGAACCACAGACGAACCATGCTTTGTTATGGTACCGAATCCCCCTCCCCCAGACATATTTAACTGAGTTTAAGAAACAAATTGAACCATCAACAATACAGAAATATTATTATTTATATACATGTCACACAGTCAAACACAGCTCTGATTTATTTCTACAGGTCTGACTTGGACTTCCTTCCTCTTCCCTTCCATATTTGCACCGTGATCATCAGACTGCCCCCTACAGTCTCCAAAGGAGATGTTGAGCTCTCCGAGTCTCAAGGAACCCCATAAAATGCTCATTTTTTTCTGGGACATCCTCAACTGCAACAACTTGAATTATGATTGATAGTTGCTCTTCGTGGCTCCAGTGAGCACGTTGTGATCTATAACTATAAAAGGCAATCTATGTATGTATGTACAAGGTCTGTGAGAAAACCTTTTTATTTTTTTCAGAAACTTTAGGGATTTTAATCACGTGTGATTGCATCAGCCAACCTTGAACCTTAGTGCGCATGCGTGAGTTTTGTCCCGCCTGTCGGTTGCGTCATTCGCCTGTGAGCAGCCTTTGTGTGAGGAGTGGTGCTGTGTGCTTGGTGGATTTTTATTGCAAGGAAAATGGCGGAATGATTGGAGCAATGCCATTGCAACAAATTTTGCCATAAACTTGGCGACAGCCAAGTGGAAACCATTCGAAAAATAAAGACGGCTTTCGGGGATGAAGCTATGGGCGCCACACAAATTAAGGAGTGGAACAACCGGTTTAAAGACGGACGTGTAACGGTGCAGAGCGAGCCGCGCTCCGGCCGACCATCGACATGCCGAAATGACGAGATCATTTCCAAAGTGAACGCTGTGGTGATGCGGGACCATCGAGTGACCATCCGAGAAATTGCGGAGGAAGTGGACATTAGTACTTTTTCGGCACATTCCATTGTTACAGAAGATTTGGGCATGAAGCGAGTGGCTGCGAAGTTCGTGCCGAGGTTGCTGACGGCGGACCAAAAGCACCTCCGTGTTGAAGTCTCATAGGACATGCTGGACTCCATTCACACTGATCCCAGCTTTATGGACACTATTATCACCGGTGATGAGTCCTGGGTGTACAGGTACGACCCGGAAACCAAATTCCAGTCGTCACAGTGGAAGCATTCCACGTCGCCACGACCGAAGAAGGCCCGCCAAGTGCACAGAAATGTGAAGGTAATGCTGACTGTTTTTTTTTACTCCTGCGGTGTGGTACACCATGAGTACGCACCACAGGGTCAAACAATAAAGAAGGAGTATTACAGGGATGTCCTCCGTTGCCTCCGTAATGCTGTACAGCGCAAGAGACCGGAGTTGTGAGCCACAGGAAATTGGCGCCTCCACCACGACAATGCTCCAGCACATTCCTTGAACTTAATTTGGACTTTTTTGTGTTAAAACCAAACTCCTGTGGTTCCACAGGCTCCATACTCTCCTGACATGGCCCCTTGCGACTTCTGGCTGTTCCCAAAAATTAAACACCATTAAAAGGAACGCGTTTTGAGACGAGGGAGGACATCATGGCTGCAACGACGGTGGAGCTGCACTCCATCCCAAAAGAGGCTTTTTTGGAATGCTTCCAACAGTGGCGACACCGCTGGGAGAAGTGTGTGGAGTCCCAAGGAGACTACTTCGAGGGTGATTAGGTTTCCAACCATCCAGGTAAGCCAGTTTTTTTCCCCCGGCCAAAGGTTGGATACTTTTCTAACAGACCTCGTATGTATGAATGTATGTATGTACGAGGTCTGTCCAAAAAGTATTGGACCCCTCTCATCGGATTTTTATTGCGAATAAATGTCTGAACGATTTGGAGCTTTGCTGCATCAAATTTTTCCAGAAACTGTAAGAGACCTCCAGGTGGACACCATTCGGAAAATTTAGATGGCTTTCTGCGACGATTTTGTGGGGATTACACAGATTAAGGAGTGCTCTAGCCGGTTTAAAGACCGCCCACAGCGTCTGAGAGCACGGTGCGCTCCGAGCGCTGATCGACAGGCTCAAACCCCAGTGAAATAACCAGATCATTTCCAACATGAAGGCTTTGATGATCCGGGACGTCGTCTAACTTTCACAAAAAAGGCAGAAGGCGTGGACATCAGCACTTTATCGGCACATTTTACTGTCACTTCCTCCAAACCATCAACATGTTTATTAGACCCCATTCCTACCAGGCTGCTCAAGGAAGCCCTACCATTATTTAATGCTTCGATCTTAAATATGATCAATCTATCTTTATTAGTTGGCTATGTACCACAGGCTTTTAAGGTGGCAGTAATTAAACCATTACTTAAAAAGCCATCACTTGACCCAGCTATCTTAGCTAATTATAGGCCAATCTCCAACCTTCCCTTTCTCTCAAAAATTCTTGAAAGGGTAGTTGTAAAACAGCTAATTGATCATCTGCAGAGGAATGGTCTATTTGAAGAGTTTCAGTCAGGTTTTAGAATTCATCATAGTACAGAAACAGCATTAGTGAAGGTTACAAATGATCTTCTTATGGCCTCAGACAGTGGACTCATCTCTGTGCTTGTTCTATTAGACCTCAGTGCTGCTTTTGATACTGTTGACCGTAAAATTTTATTACAGAGATTAGAGCATGCCATAGGTATTAAAGGCACTGTGCTGCGGTGGTTTGAATCATATTTATCTAATAGATTACAATTTGTTCATGTAAATGGGGAATCTTCTTCACAGACTAAGGTTAATTATGGAGTTCCACAAGGTTATGTGCTAGGACCAATTTTATTCACTTTATACATGTTTCCCTTAGGCAGTATTATTAGACGGCATTGCTTAAATTTTCATTGTTACGCAGATGATACCCAGGTTTATCTATCCATGAAGCCAGAGGACACACACCAATTAGCTAAACTGCAGGATTGTCTTACAGACATAAAGACATGGATGACCTCTAATTTCCTGCTTTTAAACTCAGATAAAACTGAAGTTATTGTACTTGGCCCCACAAATCTTAGAAACATGGTGTCTAACCAGATCCTTACTCTGGATGGCATTACCCTGACCTCTAGTAATACTGTGAGAAATCTTGGGGTCATTTTTGATCAGGATATGTCATTCAATGCGCATATTAAACAAATATGTAGGACTGCTTTTTTGCATTTGCGCAATATCTCTAAAATTAGAAAGGTCTTGTCTCAGAGTGATGCTGAAAAACTAATTCATGCATTTATTTCCTCTAGGCTGGACTATTGTAATTCATTATTATCAGGTTGTCCTAAAAGTTCCCTGAAAAGCCTTCAGTTATTTCAAAATGCTGCAGCTATAGTGCTAACAGGGACTAGAAGGAGAGAGCATATCTCACCCATATTGGCCTCTCTTCATTGGCTTCCTGTTAATTCTAGAATAGAATTTAAAATTCTTCTTCTTACTTATAAGGTTTTGAATAATCAGGTCCCATCTTATCTTAAGGACCTCATAGTACCATATCACCCCAATAGAGCACTTCGCTCTCAGACTGCAGGCTTACTTGTAGTTCCTAGGGTTTGTAAGAGTAGAATGGGAGGCAGAGCCTTCAGCTTTCAGGCTCCTCTCCTGTGGAACCAGCTTGCAATTCAGATCAGGGAGACAGACACCCTCTCTACTTTTAAGATTAGGCTTAAAACTTTCCTTTTTGCTAAAGCTTATAGTTAGGGCTGGATCAGGTGACCCTGAACCATCCCTTACTTATGCTCCTATAGACTTAGACTGCTGGGGGGTTCCCATGATGCACTGAGTGTTTCTTTCTCTTTTTACTCTGTATGCACCACTCTGCATTTAATCATTAGTGATTGATCTCTGCTTCCCTCCACAGCATGTCTTTTTCCTGGTTCTCTCCCTCAGCCCCAACCAGTCCCAGCAGAAGACTGCCCCTCCCTGAGCCTGGTTCTGCTGGAGGTTTCTTCCTGTTAAAAGGGAGTTTTCCATTCCTCTGTTGCCAAGTACTTGCTCACAGGGGGTCGTTTTGAACGTTGGGGTTTTTCTGTAATTATTGTATGGCTTTGCCTTACAATATCAGGCGCCTTGGGGCAACTGTTTGTTGTGATTTGGCGCTATATAAATAAATTGATTTGATTTGATTTGATTCCGCAATTCCTGTGCTAGTCAGACGACATACCGGATCAAGACAGCGTCCAGTTTAGAAATGAATGGCACATTCCACTGTTACAGGAGTTTTTGTCATGGAAAGAGGAGCGGAGGAACTCCGCGCGTCGCGGCGGAGCTGCATGGCGCAAAGCAACGCCATGATGAAGCCTCACAGGACATGTTGGGGCATGTCCAGCTCATGCACAATTTCTCGGATACTTACATGACTGAAAAGCAACCAGAAGCTGTCTGAACCATCTGAAAGCTGTCCTGTGAGACCAACACGGAGGTGGTTTTGTCCTGCGCCATGAGCGGCATGGTGGCGCAATCCTCCGCTTCTCTTTCCATGAAAAAAACTCCTGTAACAGTAGAATGTGCCGAAAAAGTGCTGATGTCTACGCCTTCTGCCTTTTTTGTGAAAGTTAGATGACGTCCCGGATCAACAAAGCCTTCACGTTGGAAAAGATCTGGTTGTTTCAGCGGGGTTTGAGCCTGTCGATTGACGCTTGGAGCGCGCTGCGCTCTCAGACGCTGTGGGCGGTCTTTAAACCAGCTGGAGCACTCCTTAATCTGTGTAATCCCCACAAAATCATCGCTGAAAGCCATCTAAATTTTCCGAATGGTGTCCACCTGGAGGTCTCTCACAGTTTCTGGAAAAATTTGATGCAGCAAAGCTCCAAATCATTCAGACATTTATTCACAATAAAAATCCGACGAGAGGGGTGAACCAGTGCTCACTCAAAGCCTGCTCACAGGCGATTGACGCAACCGACAGGCGTGAAAAAACTCACGCATGTGCACGAAGGTTCAAGCTTGGCTGATTCAATCACACGTGACTCAAATCCATATGGTTTTTGCAAAAAATAAAAAGGTACGAAACTTTTTGGACAGACCTCGTATGTATGTATGTATGTATGTATGCAGCACGGTTTGTGTTCACTATGCACAGCCACAGTAATGAAGCAATCAACACCAATCTTGGTGTGGTGACTAGGGGCACCAAGGGGGAGGTCACTGGGGCCCTTACGTTGAAAGCGTACATGTGCGAACATGCACACGCACTCACACACACACACGTGCATGCGCGTGCACGCACACACACACACACACACACACAATCTGCCTTTTATATTAGATCATGACCGGCGAGTTAACACACACATTTTTTTTTCCAATTAAAATGTACCTGCTGTGTGCGTCATCCCAGAGCATGGCAGTGATATGACATGCTGTCATCTTTTATCATCATTCACTTGAGTCTCATAAATGTCACAAATTGTTCTATGAAAATTAACCTGTTTTACCCCACTGGCAGCAAATGTTGATGAAGTGTATCACTGTCATTTTTTACTTACAATAATAAAAAAAAATCTCAAAGGTACTAATGCAACTTTTTCCACTTTATAAATGGCATAAATGGTTTAATAATGACAACATACACACAATGCAGCGCAGCTTACTACACCTTAACAAGAGTGACATGAAATATACAATGACAATAAAAACTGTTGGGAAAGTGTAGTGACACGGACCCACAACAGGGGGCGTAAATGAACGGACAATAGAGGGAGTTAAATTAGAACACTTTACTGTTGTGAATGTCACAACCACACACAGGAGATTACAGAATGAATACAAGTCAATTAATGAAGGTGTCGTGTGGGCAGGCTCGACGATAGGAGACGCCCGTCTGGAGACAAACCGGAACCACACGATTTCCACCGCCACCGAACCCGAGGGATACTGGAGCCGCCAAGTACCGAAGTCCCCAGGTGGCCACCGTCTCAGCGTGTCGGATCTGGTACTGCTGGCAGAGAACAAAAACAGTCAAGTGTGGGTGTGTGTACACCCCGTAACAATAATGGTGGGAATTCCACCTCCACCTCCGAAAATATGAACACAGTCTTTTACAGAACCTGAACAGTCACTTGTCTCACTGATCGTGAAGGGTGCGATCCGTCACCCTGTCGTTACCGACCAGCTCAGCTTCCCGCTGACACAAATGACTGAAACCTCCTGTACAAAGATCAGAAACACACAGTGCAGTACGGCACAGATTAAGGCTGAGAATGTTACCTCTCGCTGAAGTCGATATCTCGGCGATGTGGTGGAGGTGTCATCCTGCTTTTATCCCAGGTGAGATGCAGATGATCGGTGACAGCTGTCATAGTTGATGAGTGACAGCTGTCACCTCGGCTGCTCCTGTAGGCGGCAGCGCCCTCTCGTGCCTGAAGCCCGCACTTCAGGCAGGGCGCCCTCTGGTGGTGGGCCAGCAGTACCTCCTCTTCTGGCGGCCCACACAACAGGACCCCCCCCTCAACGGGCGCCTCCTGGCTTGTCCGGGTGGCGTCGGTAAAAATCGACCAGGAGGGCCGGGTCCAGGATGAAGCTCCTCTTCACCCAGGAGCGTTCTTCAGGTCCATACCCTTCCCAGTCCACCAAATATTGAAAGCCCCGGCCCATTCGACGGACGTCCAAGAGCCGCGTACTGTCCAAGCCGGCTCCCCGTCGATAATACGGGCAGGAGGCGGAGCCGGACCGGGTGCACGGTGGGACTGAGGACCTTAAGGATGCGGAACAGCCCTATGTAACGGTCTTTCAACTTCGGGGAAGCCACTTGGAGAGGTATGTCCTTGGTTGATAGCCATACCTCCTGCCCGGGCTGGTATGCGGGGGCCGGGGACCGTCGACGGTCTGCATGGGCTTTTGCCCTCGTCCGGGCCCTCAACAAGGCCGAACGGGCGGTGCGCCACACCCGACGGCATCTCCGCAGGTGGGCCTGGACCGAGGGCACACTGACCTCTCCCTCCACCACAGGAAACACAGGGGGTTGGTACCCAAGACACACCTCAAACAGGGAGAGGCCGGTGGCAGAGGACACTTGGCTGTTATGCGCGTACTCGATCCAGGCCAGGTGTTCACTCCAAGCCGTCGGGTGTGCGGATGTTGTACAACGCAGGGCCTGCTCCAACTCTTGATTGACCCGTTTGGCCTGTCCGTTAGTCTGAGGGTGATACCCAGACGAAAGGCTCACGGTGGCCCCCAGTTCCCGGCAGAAACTCTTCCACACCTGCGAGGAGAACTGGGGACCGCGATCCGAAACGATGTCTGTAGGTATCCCATGCAGGTGGACCAGGAGATCCGCCGTCTCCTGGGCCGATGGGAGCTTCGGGAGGGCCACGAAGTGGGCCGCCTTGGAGAACCGGTCCACTATCGTGAGGATGGTGGCGTGCCCCCGGGACGGCGGGAGGCCCATGACAAAATCCAGACCGATGTGGGACCAGGGGAGATGAGGCACAGGAAGTGGCTGCAGGAGTCCCTGTGCCTTCTTGGTGGTCCGCCTTGCCCCTGGCGCAGGTGGTGCAGGCCTGGATATAAGCCCGGACGTCAACCTCCAGAGACGCCCACCAGAAGCGCTGCCGGACCACTGCCACGGTCCTACGCACCCCTGGGTGGCAGGAGAGCTTGGACCCGTGACAGAAGTCCAGGACGGCAGCTCTGGCTTCTGGTGGGACGTACAGTCTGTTTCTCGGTCCTGTTCCGGGATCCGGGCTCTGTGCCAGGGCCTCCTGGACGGTCTTCTCCACGTCCCAGGTAAGGGTAGCCACGATAATGGACTCCGGTAAGATGGGTTCCGTTGGATCCGACAGCTCGGTCTTGACTTCATGTTCATGCACCCGGGACAGGGCATCCGACCTCTGGTTTTTGGTCCCGGGGCGGTAAGTGATCCGGAAGTCAAAATGGCCGAAAAACAGTGACCAGCAGGCTTGCCTGGGGTTCAGTCGCTTGCCGGTCCTGATATACTCCAGGTTCCGGTGGTCAGTAAAAACCGTGAAAGGCACTGACGCTCCCTTCAGCAGGTGTCTCCACTCCTCAAGAGCCTCTTTCACCACAAGGAGCTCTCGATTGCCCACGTCATAGTTCCGCTCTGCTGGGGTCAACCTGCGGGAGAAATAGGCACACGGGTGAAGAACCTTATCGGTCTCTCCGCTCTGGGATAGCACGGCTCCTATCCCTGAGTCAGAGGCGTCCACCTCAACCACAAACTGGCGACTAGGATCGGGTTGCACCAAGACAGGTGCAGTCGAGAAGAGCTGTTTCAACTCCCTGAACGCAGCATCGCACAGATCCGACCAGGTGAAGGGAACTTTTGGTGAGGTCAGGGCTGTCAGGGGGCTAACTACCTGACTATACCCCTTAATGAACCTCCTGTAAAAATTTGCGAAGCCGAGGAACTGTTGCAGCTTCCTACGGCTCGTAGGTTGGGGCCAGTCTCTCACCGCTGCGACCTTGGCCGGATCCGGAGCGACGGAGTTGGAGGAGATGATAAACCCCAGGAAGGACAAAGAGGTGCGGTGAAACTCACACTTCTCGCCCTTCACAAACAGCCGATTCTCCAACAACCGCTGCAGGACCTGACGTACATGCCGTACATGGGTCTCAGGATCCGGAGAAAAGATGAGTATATCGTCTAGATATACGAAGACGAATCGGTGCAGGAAGTCCCGCAAGACGTCATTAATCAAAGCTTGGAACGTCGCGGGGGCGTTTGTGAGGCCGAACGGCATGACCAGGTACTCAAAATGACCTAACGGGGTGTTGAATGCCGTCTTCCATTCGTCTCCCTTCCGGACCCGAACTAGGTGGTATGCGTTCCTAAGATCCAGCTTTGTGAAGATTTTGGCTCCATGCAGGGGGGTGAACACCGAATCCAACAAAGGCAACGGGTATTGGTTGCGAACCGTGATCTCGTTCAGCCCCCGGTAATCAATGCATGGACGAAGACCGCCATCTTTTTTGCCCACAAAAAAGAAACCTGCTCCCATCGGGGAGGTGGAGTTACGGATCAGCCCGGCAGCTAAGGAGTCCCGGATGTAGGTCTCCATCGATTCGCGCTCAGGTCGGGAGAGGTTGTACAGCCTGCTGGACGGGAACTCTACGCCTGGCAACAAATCGATGGCACAATTGTACGGACGGTGCGGGGGAAGGGTGAGTGCCCGATCCTTGCTAAAAACGTCAGCAAGATCGTGGTACTCAACCAGCACCACCGACAGATTGGGGGGAACTTTGACCTGCTCCTTAGCCTGGGAACCGGGAGGAACCGAGGATCCCAAACACACCCGATGGCAGGTCTCGCTCCACTGTACCACCACCCCGGACGGCCAATCAATCCGGGGATTGTGTTTTAGCATCCAGGGGAACCCCAGAATCACACGGGAGGTAGAGGGAGTCACAAAAAACTCAATCTCCTCCCTATGATTCCCTGACACTACCAGAGTTACTGGTAGTGTCCTGTGTGTGATTAAAGGGAGTAGGGTGCCATCTAGTGCTCGCACCTGCAATGGCGAAGGAAGCACCACCAGAGGGAGCCCTACCTCCCTGGCCCATCTGCTGTCTTGCAGATTCCCTTCTGACCCTGTGTCTACCAGTGCTGGGGCCTGAAGGGTTAAATCCCCGCTAAGGATTGTAACTGGGAGCCATGTGGAAATGTGTGTGTGTCCCAAATTTCTTGGCCCACCCTAAGCCCAGTTTCTAGGGGCGGGCGTTGGTGTTTAACTGTTCGTGGCAATTACTCAATTGGTGCTCAATTGAGCCGCAAACAAAACACGCCCCGCGGGGAAGCCTCCTCTGACTATTCGGTGGTCTGAATGTGGCCCTGCTCGTGTCCATAGCTTCGTCAGCAGGGGGAGCTGTCGCCACACGGGACGTAGAGGCCAGGGAGCGTGGGAAGGGCGGACCTTTTTCGGACCCGGAAGGAAGAGGGACGGCGCGCGCCCGGCCACGCCCTTCGTCTAGTTCCCGACGGTGTTCTTCCAACCGATTGTCTAACCGTATAACAAGATCGATAAGCCCATCTAATTCCCGCGGTTCATCCTTGGCCACCAGGTGCTCCTTTAGGACCGATGACAGTCCGTTTACGAAGGCGGCGCGGAGCGCAGCGTTATTCCAGCCGGACCTCGCAGCCGCGATGCGGAAGTCGACTGCATAAGCGGCTGCGCTCCGGCGTCCCTGTCTCATTGACAGCAGCACAGTTGAAGCGGTCTCTCCCCTGTTAGGGTGATCAAACACAGTCTTGAACTCCCTCACAAACCCAGTGTACGTGTGAAGGAGAAGTGAATTTTGCTCCCAAAGCGCCGTAGCCCAAGCGCGTGCCTCTCCCCGAAGCAGATTAATCACATAAGCTACTTTACTAGCATCTGACGCGTACATGACGGGACGTTGTGCGAAGACGAGCGAACACTGCATGAGAAAGTCCGCGCACGTCTCCACACAACCTCCGTACAGCTCAGGAGGGCTTATGTATGCTTCAGGGGATGGTGGGAGGGGTTGTTGAACCACCACTGGAACATTCATATCCTGCACAGGGTCGGCAGGAGGATTTGCTGCAGCAGCGCCCTGAGCGCTCGCCGCCACCTGCGCGGAGAGAGCCTCCACCCTGCGGTTCAGGAGGATGTTTGCTCGGTCATTTGATCCAACCGAGCCGTAAAGGTGGTGAGAATGTGCTGCAGCTCACCAATCACGCCTCCTGCAGATGCCTGCGCTCCCTGCTCTCCCATTGGTCGTTCAACAGCTGGGTGACGCCCCTCGGAGTCCATGACGCTGGCCGAGATATCCTGTTGGGAAAGTGTAGTGACACGGACCCACAACAGGGGGCGTAAATGAACGGACAATAGAGGGAGTTAAATTAGAACACTTTACTGTTGTGAATGTCACAACCACACACAGCAGATTACAGAATGAATACAAGTCAATTAATGAAGGTGTCGTGTGGGCAGGCTCGACGATAGGAGACGCCCGTCTGGAGACGAACCGGAACCACACGATTTCCACCGCCACCGAACCCGAGGGATACTGGAGCCGCCAAGTACCGAAGTCCCCAGGTGGCCACCGTCTCAGCGTGTCGGATCTGGTACTGCTGGCGGAGAACAAAAACAGTCAAGTGTGGGTGTGTCTACACCCCGTAACAATAATGGTGGGAATTCCACCTCCACCTCCGAAAATATGAACACAGTCTTTTACAGAACCTGAACAGTCAGTTGTCTCACTGGTCGTGAAGGGTGCGATCCGTCACCCTGTCGTTACCGACCAGCTCAGCTTCCCGCTGACACAAACGACTGAAACCTCCTGTACAAAGATCAGAAACACACAGTGCAGTACGGCACAGATTAAGGCTGAGAATGTTACCTCTCGCTGAAGTCGATATCTCGGCGATGTGGTGGAGGTGTCATCCTGCTTTTATCCCAGGTGAGATGCAGATGATCGGTGACAGCTGTCATAGTTGATGAGTGACAGCTGTCACCTTGGCTGCTCCTGTAGGCGGCAGCGCCCTCTCGTGCCTGAAGCCCGCACTTCAGGCAGGGCGCCCTCTGGTGGTGGGCCAGCAGTACCTCCTCTTCTGGCGGCCCACACAACAAAAAACATAATAATACCTAAAATCCATAATAATACCAAATGTACCAATCTTTAAAAACATTGACACTGGACGAGTTAATGACATGGTTCAGTAAACTGTTCCACAAGGTGACAATTCTGTTGCTAAAAAAAATCTTTCTGATGTTCAATCTTGACCTAATAACCTTTAACAGAGTCAAGTGGCCTCTCAGAGCAGTGTATCTGTAAACTGGAAAAATTGATTCTTATCAGCATTTTCGTGGCAGTTTAATATTTTATAAGCTTCAATAACTTTCTCAAAGTCTGGGGACTTGAGCCATGGGCTCTTCTGTTTTCTAATGTTGTAAGTCTGAGTTCCTTCAACCTATTTTCATCAGATAAATGTTCTAAACCGGGAACAGTTTTTGTTGCCCTGCGTTGAACTTCTAAAGTATCTTTGTTCCTCTGCAAAAAGGAGCACCACACTTGCACACAATAAACACAAAAACAGGCTTCTTGTCAAAACTTACTAATTTGTCCAAAAATATTGGTCCAATCACCTTGCTGTTTTCAAGACATGAATCATCTTGAAAAAATTAATAAGTACACCAAAAGGACCAGAGAGGCTGCTCCCCTTTTATTATATGCATGGTCTTTACAAGATGATATTGTTAACAATTAATTATGAACTATTTAAAAAAATTGTGCTAAATTTAATCTTGTTTTCTGGGCTCACTAACTGAATCCACACTTTTCAGTTAATGGATTTTCCAACTTTACCGCCTACATGAATCCAGCATTAAACACCATAAAACCTCAAAAACAAGTTTTTTGTCTGTTTGCTTTTTTTGTCTGATTTTGTGGTGAATAACACTTATGTAAAATTTATTTGTCAAGAAAACGTTTTGGTGAGTTACATGCACTGAATTCCATATATGCAACATTTGAACCACTCTGAACATATTCCTCCTTTCTTTATTTCCTAGCAGAAATAATAAACAATCATCAATGACAGAAAGCCAATGAAACAAATCTTTTGTTTGTGTCTGTTTTATGCTTAGAAAGAAGCATAGAACAGAAAACTTCATTAGACCAAAGACTTCAGAAACACATTTGTGAAGTGAAAGACGACAGAAATGATTGAAAAGCCACCGAAAGCCATCTGAATCTTCCGAATGGTGGAAGAGCTGGGCATGTCACAACATGTCCTGTGAGGCTTCAACACGGTGGCGCTTTTGCTGCACCATCAGCTTCGTGCCAAAGCCATCGGCATGAATTTCGCTGCAACTCTTTTCATGGCAAAATCTTCTGTCACACTGGAATGTGCCAAAAAAGTGCTGATGTCCACCTCTTCCACAATTTCTCGGACAGTCACACGACGGTCCCGCATCACCACAGAGTTCACTTTGGAAATGATCTGGTCATTTCTGCATGTTGATGGCCGACCGGAGAGCGGCTCGCTCTCCACCGTTGTGCGGCCGTCTTTAAACCAGTTGTACCGCTCCTTAATCTGTGTGATGCCCATAGGATCGTCACCAAAAGCCGTCTAAAAATCCGAATGGTTTCCACCTGGCTGTCGCCCAGTTTCTGACAAAATTTGATGCAGTCGCGCTGCTCCAGTCGTTCAGCCATTTCCTTGCAAAGAAAAAACAACAAGAGACTCCACCCATCCTAACACAAAGGCTGCTTACCAGCAAATGACGCAACAGACAGGCGTGAAAAAATTCACGCATGCGCACGAAGGTTCAAGGTTGGCTCATACAAGCACATGTGTTTCAAATCCATCAGGTTTTTGAAAAAAAATAAAAAGGTGGGATACTTTTCTAACAGACCTCGTATATATATATATATATATATATATATATATATATATATATATATATATATATATATATATATATATATATATATATATATATATATATATATGGTTACAGAGTTTTTGGTTTTCACCACTTTCGTCCCTGAATATGTCAATCATGAGTCACTTTTGTGCAGATTAAAGTCACTAACTGGGACTCCTGTCTTGTTGCAAGAATGAAATGAGAATTGTCCTCCGTTCTGTTCACACAGCTCCAAAAGCTGCTAGGCTCTCTGCTGAGTCAAATTAGAACAATAGAGTCCACTCGGAATTAATAAATTCAAAACCCCACTGAAATCATTTGACACCCCTTTCAAAATGTAATACAAACAAACTACAATCGATCAAAATGTTTTTTTCCTCCCAGAGATATGGAGAGACATTCATGCCAAAATGTCTGAAAGGAAATGCTTTTGACAAAAACTACAGATTTTATTCATTTTTATTTATGTCCAGAAATCAAGGATCCAGTGACCGATTTTGTATTTATTTACTTTAAGACTCAATAAAATGTTGTTGACAGAAAACCTGTAATGCCTACTTTTAGTACACAGAAAATTCACTATGAATGGGAATAAAAGTGTTTGGGGCCAAAAAATAAACATAAAACAGTATTTACATAGATTAGAATACATACTAAGTTAACTATGAGTTGAAAAACAATATCGGATGATAACTATTGTTTTTTTTGTTTATGTTTTTAGTTCAGAGTGACAGCTGCTCACAATGAAAACCATCCTCAACAAAAGAAAATGAGCTGATACAAATCAGTCAGTGATAAATATTGGCAACTTGCAAAGCAATTTTAAATGCAATTATCATTATCATCTGACCTGAAAATCAACAGTTATTGTAGTCAGGCCCCAAAATATACATATTTGCTGACATTAGTGTATATGCACATTTTATCACGCTCACAAACTGTGGTTAAAAAAAAAGAAACTTCTGGTGATCTTGACCCACAAAGTAAATGTGGCTGTTGGAGTCGAGTGATCCAACATACGAGGTCTGTTAGAAAAGTATCCAACCTTTTTATTTTTTTCAAAAACCATATGGATTTGAATCACGTGTGATTGCATCAGCCAAGCTTGAACCTTCGTGCGCATGCGTGAGTTTTTTCATGCCTGTCGGTTGCATCATTCGCCTGTGAGCAGGCTTTGTGTGAGCACTGGTCCACCCCTCTCGTCGTTTTTTTATTGCGAATAAATGTCTGAACGATTTGGAGCTTTGCTGCATTAGTTTTTTCCCAGAAACTGTGAGAGACCTCCAGGTGGACACCGTTCGGAAATTTAATATGGCTTTCAGGGACGATTTTATGGGGATTACACAGATTAAGGAGTGATCCAGACGGTTTAAAGACTGCCCACAACTGCTGAGAGTGCACCGCGCTCCGAGCACCGATCGACAGGCTCAAACAACCAGATCATTTCCAACGTGAAGGCTTTGTTGATCCGGGACGTCGTCTGACTTTCACAAAAAGGCAGAAGGCGTGGATATCAGCACTTTTTTGACACATTCCACTGTTACAGGAGTTTTTTCATGGAAAGAAAAGCGGAGGGATGCGCCACGGAGCCATTCATTACGCGGCACAAAACCACCTCCGTGTTGGTCTCACAGGACGGCTTTCAGGTGGATTTCAGACGGCTGTCGGTTGCTTTTTAGTCGTGTGATTATCCGAGAAATTGAGCATGAGCTGGACATGCCCCAACATGTGCTGTGAGGCTTCATCACGGCGTTGCTTTGCGCCATGCGGCTCCACCGCAACGCGCTGAATTCCGCTCCTCTTTCCATGACAAAAACTCCTGTAACAGTGGACAGTAACATGTGCCGTTCATTTCTAAACTGGACGCTGTCTTGATCCGGTATGTCATCTGACTAGCACAGGAATTGTGAAAAGACGTGGACATCAGCACTTTTTCGGCACATTGAGAGAGACGTGCGGAGGAGTTCCGCGCGTCACGGTGGAGCCGCATGGCGCAAAGCAATGCCGTGATGAAGCCTCACAGGACATGTTGGGGCATGTCCACCTCATGCTCAATTTCTCGGATAATCACACAACTGAAAAGCAACCGACAGCCATCTGAAATCCACCTGAAAGCCATCCTGTGAGACCAACATGGAGGTGGTTTTGTGCCGCATAATGAACGGCTCTATGGCGCGTCCCTCCGCTTTTCTTTCCATGAAAAAAACTCCTGTAACAGTGGAATGTGCCGAAAAAGTGATGTCCACGCCTTCTGCCTTTTTGTGAAAGTCAGACGACGTCCCGGATCAACAAAGCCTTCACGTTGGAAATGATCTGATTGTTTGAGCCTGTCGATCGGCGCTCGGAACGCGGCGTGCTCTCAGCAGTTGTGGGCAGTCTTTAAACCGTCTGGATCACTCAATCTGTGTAATCCCCATAAAATCGTCCCTGAAAGCCATATTAATTTTCCGAACGGTGTCCACCTGGAGGTCTCTCACAGTTTCTGGAAAAAAAATTGATGCAGCAAAGCTCCAAATCGTTCAGACATTTATTCGCAATAAAGAAACGATGAGAGGGGTGGACCAGTGCTCACACAAAGCCTGCTCACAGGCGAATGACGCAACCGACAGGAGTGAAAAAACTCACGCATGCGCACGAAGGTTCAAGCTTGGCTGATGCAATCACACGTGATTCAAATCCATATGGTTTTTGAAAAAAATAAAAAGGTCGGATACTTTTCTAACAGACCTCGTAATGTACATAAGCAGTTTGGTGACAGGGAGTTACATACAGCAGAAGTGTTCACGGTCACATTAGTAAATAGACGTTTATTCTACTTCTACGATCATATGTGAGGTGAACGTACTTTACAATAAAACATTTAAAAACCTGATGAGTCATTTGTTTATTTAGAACACAAACACTGCTTCTTGCACATGGGTACACAGTGCAAGCAGCTGCGCGATGTGGTTACACATATGGTTACACATCGAAAATAAAAAAAAATACACGCCACCTATGAGATTTGAACCTGCACTTTCCAAAAGCCCTGATTGTCAACCAGAAAGTTTACCACTAAGCTACCATCACTGTGCAGTAAAATGTGATGGAAAATGCCTGATATCAAGAATGACATGGATGTATTTAAGAAAAAATAAAACCACACACCATGTAAAAACACATTTTATTGAATCCCTCTTATCAAGCGGACAATACAGATATGATCCGTCTGTTCCTCTGTAGATGATCCATGGTCACAGACGTACAGTCATGAAATGACATGAATGAGAAGCAGGGTGCTGTTATCATGTCCATATCTGGTGGCGGCATGTCCAGCTGGCTGTGCGCGCATGTCCTGCCTGAAACGCATGTCTTGTGGATGGTGCAAGAGAGATAGCAGACATCAGAAATCTCTGTTTGCACTTGTTTGTAAGTGCTTTCTGCATTTACTGTGTTGCCTTAATTTTTCTGTTGTGGAAAACATTTAGAATGAATCCACAACACGCACACGGGTGATTCTTTAACTACGGGCACTATTGGCCTTGTAAATGTAATTTCAACCACACCATTGCCTTACAATATAAAGCGCCTTGGGGCAACTGTTTGTTGTGATTTGGCGCTTTATACATGTGCTCTGATGTCACTGTTTATCTCCATAGAAACTACCCAAACAATCTTTCATACAAACTGTTTAAAGGGACATTACAGTGTTGTGGTGGAAATTACGGCAATAGTGTGGGACAACTACATTTTGTTTAAAAAAATTACAACAGTTGTATGACATTGAATACCCAAATTATGTTTTGATTATTTTACTGATATTTTATTCAGAGATATTTTAAAACATTAGAAAAAACGTTTCTTTACCATTCATTTTTATCATTGAAAATCAAAAGTCTGGGTGTGGGACAAGCACAAAACGGCAATATTTGCCGACGATGCTGAAAAAAGGTGAAAAAGTCATCATAGACTACTAGAACAAATTTCTTAACACACTTTCATTGTAAAGATAACTATAAAAGTGTGAAATTTCCCCTTTTTTTCTGTTTTTCATACAATATGATCAAAGGACATAATAAGTGCCCGTAGTCTAAGAATCACCCACATGCGTGTACACACACGCACACACACACACACACACACACACAAAATTACATTATTCTCTCTACTCAGTTAGGTTCATTTTACTTAAGATGATATTATGAGTCCAGGGAAATGAAATAATTCCCTCAAAATAATTGAGTTGATTAAACTGATCAGGTTTTGTCTAAAGTAAGAATGAAATAAGTGACCTGTTGGTTCCTTGAAAAATGCACAAAATAGTGAATGTAGTCAAACATATTATGTTATAAAGAAAATTTATTCAAAACTATATTTACAGATAGTAAAAAAATAAAATAGATTTGGAGATGACTCTGCAGGCTGCTGAGGGTCAGTGCTGAGGTGTCTTGACCTTTTTAACCTGCACAATAAATAAATAAACACATTCAGACTTTCTGTATGATGCCAGCTGCTAAAAACAAGAGTCACGAGAGAGAAAACTGACCCACCTTTCGTCAAAAAAGTGACAGCTTCCAATCAAAATCGACCACGTCACTAAGCCCCGCCCCCTCTATGACATCACAGCCAATCAAAATCGATGACGTCACTATGTCCCGCCCCTAAGCCCCTCCCCTAGTCCCGCCTCCAGGCCCCGCCCTTTATGACGTCACAGCCAACCATAATCGATGACGTCATTATGCCCCGCCCCTAAGCCCCGCCCTAGTCCCGCCTCCGAGCCCCCGCCCCTTATGACGTCACATCCAATCAGAGTCGATGACGTCAGTATGTCCCGCCCCTAAGCCCCGCCCCCGGCTCCTCCCCTAGTTCCGCCCCGGCTCCTCCCCTAGCCCCACCCCCAAGCTCCTCCCCTAACCCCGGCCAAGCACCGCCTCCAAGCCATACCTCTTCTCCCACCCAGGGTCTAATATTTTAATGTCATTTTATTTCATGAATTAAAGAATGATTAAAAATACCTAGATCTTTTTAATGTATTAAAGAATTAACTAATTCTGAAATAATTAAACATAAATCAGTGTCTATTATTTAATGCCCCTTTAATATTTTTAATTCTTAAATTATTATGTTTCCTTTTGTGTTTTTTAATTTGTAAATTAAAGAAGGGGAACAAATAGCCGTCTCTCGGCTGTAAGTCTTTGCAGCAAGACGGTCAAATACCCACGCATAGAGCCGCTCGCGGAAACACGGCTGTAAAACCTGTTGCAGACGCTAAATGTGTCTGTGTGAGTGCGTGTGTGTGTGTGTGTGTGTGTGTGTGTGTGTGTGCGTGTGTGTGTGTGGCGGGACACCCGCTGAGCGGAGATGCTGCCCCGAGGTGATGAACCCGAAGAACAATAAACAATGCTCCTTATCACTCACGCCAGATGATGTTTTCTTTTAAGATATTAGCCGATCGATCATGGTGCGCGGGACACCCGCTGAGCGGAGATGCTGCCCCGAGCCCGAACAATCAACAATGCTCCTTATCACTTACGTCCCTGGGAACGAGTCAGCGAGCATTTCCACTACGGCCGGTGAAGAGTGAAGATGCCTGGACCCCCAGCTATGGGTATAAAATAGAATAAATTTGCGGAAAAAATCCTGGAAAACCATGTTGTTTAATTAAGTTTTCTTGTCTTCGAGCAGAGTGCGAAAACCGCATCAGCTTTCAGGGTAAGTGATTTAAGTAATCTGTTTTGATAGAAATGAGTGTTTTTAAATGATGCACGCCGTCTGAAACTGTCTTTTTTTTTTTTTTTTTTAGACAAAACCACGCAGACGGTCCAGAGCGCGTTCGGACCCGTCCTCGGTAATATATTTGAAATAGTACAGAATATCCGCTTGCGAGGGTGATGCTTTGTATTCATTTATTTATGTTAATTCTAGAAATCAAGTCAGAGCCCCCTGAAGAAGTTCGAAGGCTGGAAGCCCCGACTTCACCACGCAGATGTAAGTACAGCGATCGAGATTAAATCACGGTTAAAACTCTGCAATAACCCGATTTTTTCTGTCACAGCCCATGGAGAAGCGGGTCAGCGGGAGAGACCCGTAAAACGATCCGCGGATGTACACGGTAAGGAGTCGGAGTTTATGTATTTATTTATTTTAAATATTTAATAACTAACGATTTTCTCTTTTTTCAGCATGCGGTGGAGGGAGACCGTCTATTTTCCACCGACACGCAAGGCTCGAAGATATTCTGAGCTGGGATTAACCTCATCACGCAACTTTCTTGAAAATGTGTAGTCCTGCTACAGATTTTAAAAGATGGAAGGAGAGAATTCACATCGGGAAAATAACTTCGGACGTGTATTGGATTTAAACGCTTCAATAATCGACTCAGCGGGGAGCGCTCCTGGAGCAGATGGCCCATTACCCGAGGCGTTAAATTCGCCGCCTCGAAATAACATCGAGTCCGGAGAGAGACTTTTAAGCCGTGTTCGTTTAACACCGTTAAATGAGGCTCTTAACAATTTAGCGGGTGAACGAGAATCGGAAGAAATTAACCCTGCAATTAACGCTATAAATTCGACGGTCCAGTCTGATACTGAAGAGCCCCCTGACCCCCCGCACACCCCACCTCCAGACGAGGCCGGTCCCGCGGCGTTGAACCAGGTACGCCTGACTCCGTTAAATAACGCCGTAAACCTCCTCGCGTGTGAAGTTAATCCTCACGTCCAATCCGCGGTGGATGAATTAAATCAAACGCCTAACGACGCTCGCGCTTTTTCACCTTTAAGAAGTCCCTCCCCGCGCAATGCGCGCGGAGAAGAGATTTTAAACAGAGCTCGTTTAACCCCGATAAACGCGGCGATCTCTGTTTTGATGGAAGACGGGGATGATGCACGACCGGGACCCAGCCGACACTCTCCCATGACGGGTGGTGGGGCTGCTAACGTCATCAGGAGACCTGCTTTTAACAATATCGAAATCAGGCTGCCTCTCAATTTCCAGCGCGCCGACGAAATTCCCGACTACGCGGAATTTTACCGTAACGTCGTAGGGGCTCTTCATAACTCGGTCGAAAAGGCTTTAACACACGCCAGGGCCGGGGACTTTATCCAAATGGAGATTCGTGGGGACTTAGTCTACAACGAGGCCGCTTTGATCAGCTCATATAACGACGCTGGCGATGTGACGGGCTTCCAAAATCTGTTAGAACGATTGATACAATCGAATTCCAACGTTTTAGCCGACGAGTCTCTGGAATTAGTGGTTCAAGTCATCCGCAACCAGAACGGCGCGGGGAAGCGCAGAATAGATGACCTCCTCCATCACGAGGTTCTGAGGAAAAAATCCAAATGCCTTAATATCGTGTATAATCCTGACAACAGTTTATGTTTCGCAATAAACCTCGTTCAGTTATTGAATCCTCATCTGAGTACGCACGAGGCGGAGCAGCGTGGGCTGGCGTTACAAAATAGTGTCGGATTAACGGAAGCTACGCCGGTATCTTTAGAGCAGGTGGGAAAATTTGAAAACGCTCTGGGTTGTAAAATTGTGGTGTTTTTCAGAGCCGAAGGGGAGAGAAAGCTGACAAAATTCCAGACAGGAATACCGGCGCAGCAGAAAACTCTTTTCGTTTTTCTGTTTAATAATCATTTTTACGGAATCATCGATTTAAAGAGATTTTTGGGAGTGAAATATGTATGTAAGTTTTGCTTTGAGGGGTACAATAACCACGCCTCCCATAATTGTCCGTCATATTGTAAAATTTGTGAATCCACGCAGTGTTACGAGAAAAATAACCCTGTATTCTGCAGCGAATGTAACAAGGAGTGTCGCTCTCCCACCTGTTACAGCCTGCATAAACAGCCGAAGTATCGTCCTTCCGCCGGTAAGTTCGTTAATGTGTGTGATAACAGAAAAAAATGCTCTCGATGTAAACGTGAGTATTACATAGCGTTTTCTAAAAACATCGCTCCGCACGTGTGTAAGCAGAAGAGGTGTCATATATGCGGCGAGGCTCTCCAGGAGCCGAGCGAGGGTCACCTCTGCTATATGACCCCGCTCAAAGCTGAAGAGACGCATTCAGAGAAATATGTTTTTTATGATTTTGAAACGTATGTCGATAATAACGGGGAACACGTACCGTTTTACGTCAGCGCTGTAACAAAGACGGGTGATTTTTGGAGCGCATGGGGGACAGACTGCGTAGCCCGCTTCTTTAAACATTTTAGAACGAGAAAATTCAAAGAATACGTGTTCATCGCTCACAACTCAAAAGGTTTTGACGGCTATTTGCTTCTAAAGTATTTAGTCCAGCAGGGCGTAACCCCCGCTGTGATTATGACCGGGAGTAAACTATTACTCATGACAGACGCCGCCTTTAAACAGAAATATATAGATTCGTTATCTTTCCTTACAATGCGCTTATCTCAGATGCCTAAAGCCCTGGGGATCCGGCTGAAAGACGAAATCATCCGCAAAGGTTACTTTCCGCACCTGTTCAGTTCAGAAAAAAATCTGAACTATGTCGGTCCGTACCCTGACTCAGCGGCTTACGGGGTCGCAAATATGTCAGAGGGAGAAAGAGAGGAATTTAACGCGTGGTACGTGCGGAAAAAAAACGCAATTTTCGATTTTAAAGCCGAGGCCGTTATGTATTGTGATAACGATACAAAAATCTTGGCTGCAGCCTGCTCCAAATTTATGTCTGAATTCATCGCTGAAACACTCGTGGATCCTTTTACCTGCGTTACAATCGCCTCGGCGTGTATGAAAGTCTTCCAAACTAACTTTCTTGCTCCAAAAACGTTGGCGATCCCCTCCGCCGACAATTATAGAACGAGGCATAAAAAATATTCGGACGTGGCCGTGCAATGGTTAGAATGGGTTGCTGAGACGCAAAACATTATCATCGATCACGCTCTAAACAGGGGCGAGAAAAAAATAGGAGGTTATTATGTTGATGGGTATGCTCAGATTGACGGCCGGATAAAAGTGTGGGAGTTTCTCGGATGTTTTTACCACGGGTGTGCAAGGTGTTTTACACAGCACGAAATAAACCCTCTCACAAACACCTCATTTGGAGAGCTCCACGCAGCGTGTCAGAAAAAAATGGACAACCTGATAATAATGAATTACAATAGTCCAGCCTAGAGGAAATAAATGCATGAATTAGTTTTTCAGCATCACTCTGAGACAAGACCTTTCTAATTTTAGAGATATTGCGTAAATGCAAAAAAGCAGTCCTACATATTTGTTTAATATGCGCTTTGAATGACATATCCTGATCAAAAATGACTCCAAGATTTCTCACAGTATTACTAGAGGTCAGGGTAATGCCATCCAGAGTAAGGATCTGGTTAGACACCATGTTTCTAAGATTTGTGGGGCCAAGTACAATAACTTCAGTTTTATCTGAGTTTAAAAGCAGGAAATTAGAGGTCATCCATGTCTTTATGTCTGTAAGACAATCCTGCAGTTTAGCTAATTGGTGTGTGTCCTCTGGCTTCATGGATAGATAACGCTGGGTATCATCTGTGTAACAATGAAAATTTAAGCAATACCGTCTAATAATACTGCCTAAGGGAAGCATGTATAAAGTGAATAAAATTGATCCTAGCACAGAACCTTGTGGAACTCCATAATTAACCTTAGTCTGTGAAGAAGATTCCCCATTTACATGAACAAATTGTAATCTATTAGATAAATATGATTCAAACCACCGCAGCGCAGTGCCTTTAATACCTATGGCATGCTCTAATCTCTGTAATAAAATTTTATGGTCAACAGTATCAAAAGCAGCACTGAGGTCTAACAGAACAAGCACAGAGATGAGTCCACTGTCTGAGGCCATAAGAAGATCATTTGTAACCTTCACTAATGCTGTTTCTGTACTATGATGAATTCTAAAACCTGACTGAAACTCTTCAAATAGACCATTCCTCTGCAGATGATCAGTTAGCTGTTTACAACTACCCTTTCAAGAATTAATGGCTAAATGTTACCGTCAATGACTTTTTGCTGATGTGTGGTGCTGGTAACTAGAGTAAATATACGAGGTCTATTAGAAAAGTATCCGACCTTATTATTTTTTCAAAAACCATATGGATTTGAATCACGTGTGATTACATCAGACATGCTTGAACCCTCGTGGGCATGCAAGAGTTTTTTCACACCTGTCGGTTACGTCATTCGCCTGTGGGCAGTCTTTGAGTGAGGAGTCGTCCACCCGCTCGTCGATTTTTTTCATTGTCTAGGAATGGCTCAGAGACTGTTGCTTTGTTTGATAAAAATTTTTTCAAAACTGTAAGGCACAACTGAGTGGACACCATTCAATAAATTCAGCTGGTTTTCGGTAAAAATTTTAACGGCAGATGAGAGATTTTGGTCTGGTAGTGTCGCCGTAAGGACGGTCCACGGCGCCTGACGGCGATCTGCGCTTCGAGGCGGCAGCGTCTCGCCGTTTCAAGTTGAAAACTTCCACATTTCAGGCTCTGTTGACGCAGTAAGTCGTCAGAGAACAGAGAACTTTCAGAAGAAGTCGTCATGAGGAGTTTATTCGGACATTCCATTGTTAACGGTCATTTTGTAATGAAAGAACGTGCGGGCAGAGTCGCATGTCGGGCTGGACCCGACCGCGGGGGGTCGTGGCAGGAAAAACACCTCCGTTGGAAATCTTAACGGGCAAGTTGGAACATGCCCAAGCTGTTAAACAATTTCTCAGTTACTCACTTGTTGAAAGCCATTAAAAGCCGCCTGAATTCTACAAATGGTTTTCAACATGGAGGTGTTTTTCCTGTCGCGGCGCGCACAGATTTGCCGAGTCGTCACGGAAACGACTCGGCGAATTTGCGTGTACGTCTTTCATTAAAATAATGTCCTTAAACAGTGGAATGTCCGCATAAATTCCTCATGCCGGCCTCTTCTGAATCTTCTCTGTTCTCTCACGATGTCCTGGGTGAATTAAGCCTTAAATTAGGATGTTATCAGCTCGAAACAGGCCGACGACAGCGCCTGGAAGCGCTGCAGGACGTCCCGCTCCGTGGGAAGTCCTTACACCGACAGAAACACCCCATAATCTCTCATCAGCCGTTAAACTTTTCACAGAAAACCAGCTTAATTTCTCGAATAGTGTCCACTCGGATATTCCTCACAGGTCCAGAAAAAATTTTGATAAAGCAACGCGCGCCGTCTCGAGCAGCGTGTGAAACAAAGGAATTCAGCCGAGAGGGCGGGACCACATCTCACTCAAGGCCTGCCCACAGGGAAATGACGTCACCGACACACGTGAAAAAACTCACGCATGCGCACAAGGGTTCAAGCATGATTGGTGTAATTGCATGTCATTCAAATCCATATAGTTAAAAAAAAAAATAAAAGGGTCGGTTTATTATCTAAGAGACCTCGTACATAGAATGTAAAAATATTACATACAGCAGTAATATTTTGTTAAAAATTATGCATTTTCAACACTAATCAAAAATGCATCTATCACTGCTGTGTGTCACAAGTGAAAATTCTGGTCCGATGGAGCATTCAAGGCATTTTCCCAGAGCCAGAGGTTGGAATCACCAAAATCCTGACAGTTTTGAATGCAGCATAATGTCTCCTTGGTAACCAGACAACAACTCCTCTCCTAACATTTGAGCAACTCACTGACTTTCTGAGAGCACAGACTGAATTTTACTTCATAAACACACAAACCAGCAGCTTGACGACACGTTTTCAAGCAGAAAGCAACTTTTAACTCCTTCAGTGTCTGTCAACAGATTACAAATCAAACAGGTAAACTAAAAAATGATTTAACTGAAATAAATACACACCAAAGTATTGTGTGTAAATTATAAAAATAACTCAATGCTAAAATCAAAAAATATTTGTAACTCACCCTCTGTGTGTTTGCAGATATTAATCAGACAGATTTAACTCATAGCAAGTTAGTTTTGATTTAGAGAACGTTAGCGCACATGCTAATGTCCGGTAAATGTCTTATAAATCACTCCTGGGGTGTTATTATGTTCCAAAAACAGCATTTTCAGTTTTAGAAGTGTTTAATTCTGGCAAGTGTTTACATAATATATGACAAAGAGGTTATATTTACACACAAATGAAACTGAGTTTACACCTAGCTAGCAGATTGTGATGTCATCACACTAATGTCTGCAAAATAGTTTGTAAATCCTTCTTGAGGTGATATCAGGTTACAAAAACAGCGTTTTCAGTTATAGAAGTGTTTATTTCTTGCTAACATTTCCATAATATATGAGTAACATGAATATAAACACACAAAACAAGCATTTTTGAAGAGACCAGCTACTGATGTCATGGTGCAGCTCTACTCTGATTGGGTGTCACCCGCGTCACTCAAATACAAAACGGATCAGATTGAAAAAGAATGTGACTTTTTAGCCTCTTAAAATACCTCTTAAAATACATCAAGGTTAACCATCTTTGAACTTGTCCAACGTCTGTGTCCCAAGAATTTTTCCTGTGGCGTAAGTAAGTCTGGGAACAACTTATTTTAAGTGATCTTGCTACATGGACAGACAATGTTATCAATATTAAATAAGCTTTCTCTTCAAATTCCGTCGTTATTTACCATATTTTAGCTCAGATTTTTTTTTTAAGTGTATTAATGCAATGGTAATATGTAATTGAGGCAGGAAGTGCATTCAAACATCATCAAGGGAAAAAAACAAAAAACAAACAGCCTCACCCTGACATGCAGGATCAAAGTCGCCCACTTTGCTATTCACCTTATTCAGCCCCACCCACTTTTACAGCAGAGGCATTTCCGTTTTGGATTAGGACTTCAGGTGTGCGCTGTTTTCAGTATAGAACAACGGAAGATATTACATGGATAGAAACAAAAACCTTTTTTAAAAGCTCAAAGGGATCGACTCTGACTCACCCACACAGTTGAAGATGATATGAAAAAGTGGCCCTCGATTATTTTTAACTACTTTGTGTTGTCACTCAGCGTGGACAGTTTCGCTATGAGGAACTACGAGCTTTGCACCACACAGCACCGCTGAAGCTCCTATAAAAGCACAATCAAGTTAAAATACTACCCGACAAGTAGTATCACTGTAATGCCAAGATTACGCTCTTGCTCTTGCTTGCCTCTACTGGTGGTTGGCTCTCACTGCGGTATTGTATCACTTCCTGTTCCGGAGCACAGCAGTGTTTTGCTGTATCTGTTAGCTGTTTAATCTGCGCAGTTAGATTGATCTAGTTATCTAGATAACGATTTGTTTCCCAGTGTAATCTTCACGTGCCTTAACTAAAGCACTCCTTCTGCTGAATCACCTCTAAATTATTTACACATTATTCACTTTGCGTGTTTTTAGGAATCCGCTAGCTTAGCGCAGCTACTAGCTCTTAGCCGATTTAGCATGGCGGCTTCTCCTGTCTCTCCCACACTTTTCTGCTCTGGCTGTGAAATGTTTAGTTATTCCTCGGCCTCCTTTAGCAGTAACGGTACTTGTAATAAGTGTAGCTTATTCATAGCTTTGGAGGCCAGGCTGGGCGAATTGGAGACTCGGCTCCGCACTGTGGAAAATTCTACAGCTAGCCAGGCCCCAATAGTCGGTGCGGACCAAGGTAGCTTAGCCGCCGTTAGTTCCCCTCTGGCAGATCCCGAGCAGCCGAGAAACCAGGCCGACTGGGTGACTGTGAGGAGGAAGCGTAGTTCTAAACAGAAGCCCCATGTACACCGCAAACCCGTTCACATTTCTAACCGTTTTTCCCCACTCGACGACACACTCGCCGACACACTGGCGACTCTGTTTTGAGAAATGTGAAGTTAGCGACACCAGCAACCATAGTCAATTGTCTTCCGGGGGCCAGAGCAGGCGACATTGAAGGAAATTTGAAACTGCTGGCTAAGGCTAAGCGTAAATTTGGTAAGATTGTAATTCACGTCGGCAGTAATGACACCCGGTTACGCCAATCGGAGGTCACTAAAATTAACATTGAATCGGTGTGTAACTTTGCAAAAACAATGTCGGACTCTGTAGTTTTCTCTGGGCCCCTCCCCAATCGGACCGGGAGTGACATGTTTAGCCGCATGTTCTCCTTGAATTGCTGGCTGTCTGAGTGGTGTCCAAAAAATGAGGTGGGCTTCATAGATAATTGGCAAAGCTTCTGGGGAAAACCTGGTCTTGTTAGGAGAGACGGCATCCATCCCACTTTGGATGGAGCAGCTCTCATTTCTAGAAATCTGGCCAATTTTCTTAAATCCTCCAAACCGTGACTGTCCAGGGTTGGGACCAGGAAGCAGAGTTGTAGTCTTACACACCTCTCTGCAGCTTCTCTCCCCCTGCCATCCCCTAATTGCCCCATCCCCGTAGAGACGGTGTCTGCTCCCAGACCACCAATAACCAGCAAAAATCTATTTAAGCATAAAAATTCAAAAAGAAAAAATAATATAACACCTTCAACTGCACCACAGACTAAAACAGTTAAATGTGGTCTATTAAACATTAGGTCTCTCTCTTCTAAGTCCCTGTTGGTAAATGATATAATAATTGATCAACATATTGATTTATTCTGCCTTACAGAAACCTGGTTACAGCAGGATGAATATGTTAGTTTAAATGAGTCAACACCCCCGAGTCACACTAACTGTCAGAATGCTCGTAGCACGGGCCGAGGCGGAGGATTAGCAGCAATCTTCCATTCCAGCTTATTAATTAATCAAAAACCCAGACAGAGCTTTAATTCATTTGAAAGCTTGACTCGTAGTCTTGTCCATCCAAATTGGAAGTCCCAAAAACCAGTTTTATTTGTTATTATCTATCGTCCACCTGGTCGTTACTGTGAGTTTCTCTGTGAATTTTCAGACCTTTTGTCTGACTTAGTGCTTAGCTCAGATAAGATAATTATAGTGGGCGATTTTAACATCCACACAGATGCTGAGAATGACAGCCTCAACACTGCATTTAATCTATTATTAGACTCTATTGGCTTTGCTCAAAATGTAAATGAGTCCACCCACCACTTTAATCATATCTTAGATCTTGTTCTGACTTATGGTATGGAAATAGAAGACTTAACAGTATTCCCTGAAAACTCCCTTCTGTCTGATCATTTCTTAATAACATTTACATTTACTCTGATGGACTACCCAGCAGTGGGGAATAAGTTTCATTACACTAGAAGTCTTTCAGAAAGTGCTGTAACTAGGTTTAAGGATATGATTCCTTCTTTATGTTCTCTAATGCCATATACCAACACAGTGCAGAGTAGCTACCTAAACTCTGTAAGTGAGATAGAGTATCTCGTCAATAGTTTTACATCCTCATTGAAGACAACTTTGGATGCTGTAGCTCCTCTGAAAAAGAGAGCTTTAAATCAGAAGTGCCTGACTCCGTGGTATAACTCACAAACTCGTAGCTTAAAGCAGATAACCCGTAAGTTGGAGAGGAAATGGCGTCTCACTAATTTAGAAGATCTTCACTTAGCCTGGAAAAAGAGTCTGTTGCTCTATAAAAAGCCCTCCATAAAGCTAGGACATCTTTCTACTCATCACTAATTGAAGAAAATAAGAACAACCCCAGGTTTCTTTTCAGCACTGTAGCCAGGCTGACAATGAGTCAGAGCTCTATTGAGCTGAGTATTCCATTAACTTTAACTAGTAATGACTTCATGACTTTCTTTGCTAACAAAATTTTAACTATTAGAGAAAAAATTACTCATAACCATCCCAAAGACATATCGTTATCTTTGGCTGCTTTCAGTGATGCCGGTATTTGGTTAGACTCTTTCTCTTCGATTGTTCTGTCTGAGTTATTTTCATTAGTTACTTCATCCAAACCATCAACATGTCTATTAGACCCCATTCCTACCAGGCTGCTCAAGGAAGCTCTACCATTATTTAATGCTTCGATCTTAAATATGATCAATCTATCTTTGTTAGTTGGCTATGTACCACAGGCTTTTAAGGTGGCAGTAATTAAACCATTACTTAAAAAGCCATCACTTGACCCAGCTATCTTAGCTAATTATAGGCCAATCTCCAACCTTCCTTTTCTCTCAAAAATTCTTGAAAGGGTAGTTGTAAAACAGCTAACTGATCATCTGCAGAGGAATGGTCTATTTGAAGAGTTTCAGTCAGGTTTTAGAATTCATCATAGTACAGAAACAGCATTAGTGAAGGTTACAAATGATCTTCTTATGGCCTCGGACAGTGGACTCATCTCTGTGCTTGTTCTGTTAGACCTCAGTGCTGCTTTTGATACTGTTGACCATAAAATTTTATTACAGAGATTAGAGCACGCCATAGGTATTAAAGGCACTGCGCTGCGGTGGTTTGAATCATATTTGTCTAATAGATTACAATTTGTTCATGTAAATGGGGAATCTTCTTCACAGACTAAAGTTAATTATGGAGTTCCACAAGGTTCTGTGCTAGGACCAATTTTATTCACTTTATATATGTTTCCCTTAGGCAGTATTATTAGACGGTATTGCTTAAATTTTCATTGTTACGCAGATGATACCCAGCTTTATCTATCCATGAAGCCAGAGGACACACACCAGTTAGCTAAACTGCAGGATTGTCTTACAGACATAAAGACATGGATGACCTCTAATTTCCTGCTTTTAAACTCAGATAAAACTGAAGTTATTGTACTTGGCCCCGCAAATCTTAGAAACATGGTGTCTAACCAGATCCTTACTCTGGATGGCATTACCCTGACCTCTAGTAATACTGTGAGAAATCTTGGAGTCATTTTTGATCAGGATATGTCATTCAAAGCGCATATTAAACAAATATGTAGGTCTGCTTTTTTGCATTTACGCAATATCTCTAAAATTAGAAAGGTCTTGTCTCAGAGTGATGCTGAAAAACTAATTCATGCATTTATTTCCTCTAGGCTGGACTATTGTAATTCATTATTATCAGGTTGTCCTAAAAGTTCCCTAAAAAGCCTTCAGTTAATTCAAAATGCTGCAGCTAGAGTACTAACGGGGACTAGATGGAGAGAGCATATCTCACCCATATTGGCCTCTCTTCATTGGCTTCCTGGTAATTCTAGAATAGAATTTAAAATTCTTCTTCTTACTTATAAGGTTTTGAATAATCAGGTCCCATCTTATCTTAGGGACCTCGTAGTACCATATCACCCCAATAGAGCGCTTCGCTCTCAGACTGCAGGCTTACTTGTAGTTCCTAGGGTTTGTAAGAGTAGAATGGGAGGCAGAGCCTTCAGCTTTCAGGCTCCTCTCCTGTGGAACCAGCTCCCAATTCAGATCAGGGAGACAGACACCCTCTCTACTTTTAAGATTAGGCTTAAAACTTTCCTTTTTCGTAAAGCTTATAGTTAGGGCTGGATCAGGTGACCCTGAACCATCTATCTATCTACCGTCGATATTGCAAGTTTTCCCACCTACAAAGAATGGAGACTTCTGTAACTTTTATCATAGGTACACTTCAACTGTGAGAGACAGATCCCCCCCCCCCCCCAAAAAAAAATCTGAAAATCACGATTTTTAAATATGGAATTTGCATTTTATCACATGAAATGAGAATTTGTTACAATAGAAAAACAGACCTTAATATTTGGTACAGAAACCTTTGTTTGCAGTTACAGAAGTCAGACGTTTCCTGTAGTTCTTGACCAAGTTTGCACACACTGCAGCAGGGATTTTGGTCCACTCCTCCATACAGATCTTCTCCAGATTTTTCAAGTTTCAAGCTTCAGCTCCCTCCAAAGATTTTCTATTGGGTTCAGGTCTGGAGACTGGCTCGGCCACTCCAGGACCTTGAAATGCTTCTTATAGAGCCACGCTTTAGTTGTCCTGGCTGTGTGTTTGGGGTCATTGTCATGCTGGAAGACCCAGCCACAACCCATCTTCAATGCTCTTACTGAGGGAAGGAGCTTGTTTGCCAAAATCTTGGGATACATGACCCAACCCATCCTCCCTTCACAATGGTGCAGTCGTCATGTCCCCTTTGCAGAAAAGCACCCCCATAAATGATGTTTCCACCCCCATGCTTCGTGGTTGGAATGGTGTTCTTGGGGTTGTTCTCATGCTCCAAGCATGGCGAGTGGAGTTGATACCAAAAAGCTCTATTTTGGTCTCATCTGACCACATGACCTTCTCCCATGCCTCCTCAATATCATCCAGATGGTCACTGGTGAACTTCAAACGGGCCTGGACGTGCTGGCGTGAGCAGGGGGCCTTGTGTGCCATGCAGGATTTTAAACCATGACGGTGTAGTGTGTTATTAATTGTAATCTTTGTGACTGTGGTCCCAGCTGTCTTCAGGTCATTGACCAGGTCCTCCCATGTAGTTATGGGCTTTCTCAGAATCATCCTTACCCCACGAGGCGAGATCTTGCATGGAGCCCCAGACTGAGGAAGATTGACAGTCATCTTGTGATCCTTCCATTTTGTAATAATTACACCAACAGTTGTTGTCTTCTCACCAAGCTGCTTGCCTGTTGTCCTGTAGCCCATCCAAGCCTTGTGCAGGTCTACAATTTTGTCCTTTGTGTCCTTAGACAGTTCTTTGGTCTTGACCATGGTGGATAGGTTTGAGTGTGATTGATTGAGTGTATGAACAGGTGTTTTTTTATACAGGTAACGAGTTCAAACAGGTGCAATTAATACAGGAAAAGAGTGTAGAATAGGAGAGCTTCTTAAAGAAAAATTAACAGATCTGTGAGAGCCAGAATTCTTGCTTGTTGGTCACTGATCAAATATTTCATTCATGCAATAAAATCTAAATTAATTATTTAAAAATCATACAATGTGATTTTTTTTTTTTTTTTTTTTTTTTTTTTTTTTTTTTTTTAGATTCTGTCTCTGACAGCTGAAATGTACCGACAATAAAAATTACAGACTTCTCCATTCTTTGTAGGTGGGAAAACTTACAAAATCAACAGTGGATCGAATACTTATTTTTCTCACTGTATATCAATCAATCATCAATCAATCAATTTTTTTTATATAGCGCCAAATCACAACAAACAGTTGCCCCAAGGCGCTTTATATTGTAAGGCAAGGCCATACAATAATTATGTAAAACCCCAACGGTCAAAACGACCCCCTGTGAGCAAGCACTTGGCTACAGTGGGAAGGAAAAACTCCCTTTTAACAGGAAGAAACCTCCAGCAGAACCAGGCTCAGGGAGGGGCAGTCTTCTGCTGGGACTGGTTGGGGCTGAGGGAGAGAACCAGGAAAAAGACATGCTGTGGAGGGGAGCAGAGATCGATCACTAATGATTAAATGCAGAGTGGTGCATACAGAGCAAAAAGAGAAAGAAACAGTGCATCATGGGAACCCCCCAGCAGTCTACGTCTATAGCAGCATAACTAAGGGATGGTTCATATGATGTCATCAAAGCCCAGTTTTCTGAGAGGTTCATGTTTCTGAATGTTTATTAGCAGCAGGTGAAATCAGGCTAAATTCCCATGTTTATGGCTTAATTTCTCAGGGGATATGGCACCAAATATAAAACACATTACATCAACATTTTCATAATTCTTTATTTACTTAAAATAGTCAGCTCATTTGACATTTTATTTACTGGTGATAAGCACTTTAACTTGTGTGGGCCCTGATAGAGCTGATGGAGTGCATCTCAAAAAGGCAAAACAGATTCACATCCATTTTGATCCAGAGATATTACGTAACCTTAGGAGCCAACTTTTACCTGCCGTAGGGTCACTTCACTTACGGCCAGTTCGTCCACCTCATGTTTACTTCATGATTTATGCAGTACACACACTCAATAAGGCCACTTTTTGTCTTCAAAATGTAATATGGCTTTAATTTGGTTTTCAAGTCAAATGCTTGTAAATTGAAGATCAACATATGTCCTTCTCTACCTCTTTGTAACTTGCGGTGTATTCAGTAAAAAATGTAATAAATACTGTAAAAAATACATAATAAATAGTAATAAAAACATAACCTGAAAGGTGCATTGCTGATTTTACTGCTGCTGTGTTCACACAGAGCCATGTAGCATTATTGTTCAGCTGTCTGTCATTTGTCCATCCACAGTAAACAGTCCATGGTAAACATCCACGTCTCTTCACACATTCGGCTGGGAGGTGGTCCACATCACAACTCTCCCACTAAGATCACAACAGCAGGAACAGCTGACACCCATTGTCATGTTCTCCAACTCTCCATGATCACAGTTTATAAACAAATGTGCAGCATTCCTCTGTGGCTCACCGGCTCCCCACGTAGTTTAGCTTCACATGATACAATGTGGCATAAACCACAAACACGGCCAGTTCTACACTTTTGAGAGTGGCAACATGCTTTGTTAGAGTTCACCTGCCTGCACAAATGGAATGGATAGAATCCTTAGCTCCACCAACAAAATTGGTAACTCGTGTCTGCAGAGGTTTGCCCTCTATGAGCGCAGTGATCTTGTTTAGATCAGTTTTTGAAGCTGTGGCAGCTTAATTTCTGCAGTCTTTCCAGCAGGCGCTAGAAAAAGCTGCCACTTTCCCCCTCACAATCTTATCCATGAGAAAACTGCAACTAATAAACAGCATGACTGCTTTGGATGGACGCTCCCAGAACACACGTGTTCACCATTTTCACATATTCATCTTGCAAACCCATGAAAAACACCTAATTCTAACAGTAAAAAAATTAAGGTGATGTCACAGAAACCAACGATTCCTGCAGGCTGACATGAGCGTTTAAAAACAGCAGGTGAAATCAGCCTAAATTCTCCATGTTTATGACTTAATATCTCAGGACATGTGGCACCAAAAATAAAACACAATACACCAATAGTTTCATAATACTTTATTTATTTAGAATAGTCAGCTCATTTGACATTTCATTTGTCAGAGATATGCGCTTTAAGAGTTTTAATGAATGGAGAGATGGATTTATGATAGATATGGGCAGATCATATTTTGTAACTGCTGGATGTGTTTGCTTGTGTTTTCAGGATCAGGATGATCTCCTGATCATGGACCTTGGAAGCCCTCAGTACCAGGCGCTCAACACTCCTGCTGCTGAAAACATTTTATTGACTTTTGTCCATCCCACATTTTATCTGACTTCCTCCACTCCTGCTCATCCCGCCTTTGTTACTGATCCTCCAAAACCCAGCACCCCTCCTAGCACTCCTGCTCATCCCGCCTGTGTTCCTGTTCCTCCAGAACCCAGCGCCCCTCCCAGTACTTCTGCTGATCCCAAACCCTATGTAAAAAAGCCCCCAAATGCCTTCATGGTGTTTAGACAGAAGCAGCACCCACTTGTGGTGGCACAGCAGAAGGTGAAAGACTGTGCCATCGTGAATAAGATTCTGGGACAGATGGTGAGTGTGCACACTCCTCACGTGCACAATCTTATCATTGTGTCAGTGAGTGCGTGAACTGACAGTGTGTTGTCTTGTGTTTGCAGTGGCATTCTCTCTCTGCAACAGAGAAAGAAGAATATTTCCAACTGGCCAGAATCGAGAGCCGACGACATTACGAGCTCCACCCGACGTGGAAGCCCAACAGGAAGGTGAGGAAACAATCAGATCGAACACGTGACTCTTGTTTTTAGCAGCTGGCATCATACAGAAAGTCTGAATGTGTTTATTTATTTATTGTGCAGGTTAAAAAGGTCAAGACACCTCAGCACTGACCCTCAGCAGCCTGCAGAGTCATCTCCAAATCTATTTTATTTTTTTACTATCTGGAAATATATTTTTGAATAAATTTTCTTTATAACATAAAATGTTTGACTACATTCACTGTTTTGTGCATTTTTCAAGGAACCAACAGGTCACTTATTTCATTCTTACTTTAGACAAAACCTGATCAGTTTAATCAACTCAATTATTTTGAGGGAATTATTTCATTTCCCTGGACTCATATTATAATATCATCTTAAGTAAAATAAACCTAACTGAGTAGAGAGAATAATGTAATTTTGTGTGTGTGTGTGTGTGTGTGTGTGTGTGTGTGTGTGTGTGTGTGTGTGTGTGTGTGTGCGTGTGTGTACACGCGTGTGGGTGATTCTTAGACTACGGGCACTTATTATGTCCTTTGATCATATTGTATGAAAAACAGAAAAAAGGGGAAATTTCACACTTTTATAGTTATCTTTACAATGAAAGTGTGTTAAGAAATTTGTTCTAGTAGTCTATGATGACTTTTTCACCTTTTTTCAGCATCATTGGCAAATATTGCCGATGATGCTGATGATTGTTTTGTGCTTGTCCCACACCCAGACTTTTGATTTTCAATGATAAAAATGAATGGTAAAGAAATGTTTTTTCTAATGTTTTAAAATATCTCTGAATAAAATATCAGTAAAATAATCAAAACATAATTGGGGTATTCAATGTCATACAACTGTTGTAATTTTTTTAAACAAAATGTAGTTGTCCCACACTATTGCCGTAATTTCCACCACAACACTGTAATGTCCCTTTAAACAGTTTGTATGAAAGATTGTTTGGGTAGTTTCTATGGAGATAAACAGTGACATCAGAGCACATGTATAAAGTGCCAAATCACAACAAACAGTTGCCCCAAGGCGCTTTATATTGTAAGGCAATGGTGTGGTGGAAATTACATTTACAAGCCCAATAGTGCCCGTAGTTAAAGAATCACCCGTGTGCGTGTTGTGGATTCATTCTAAATGTTTTCCACAACACATAAATTAAGGCAACACAGTAAATGCAAAAAGCACTTACAAACAAGTGCAAACAGAGATTTCTGATGTCCGCTATCTCTCTTGCACCATCCACAAGACACGCGTTTCAGGCAGGACATGCGCGCACAGCCAGCTGGACATGCCGCCACCAGATATGGACATGATAACAGCACCCTGCTTCTCATTCATGTCATTTCATGACTGTACGTCTGTGACCATGGATCATCTACAGAGGAACAGACGGATCATATTTGTATTGTCCGCTTGATAAGAGGGATTCAATAAAATGTGGTGTTTTTACATGGTGTGTGGTTTTATTTTTTCTTAAATACATCCATGTCATTCTTGATATCAAGCATTTTCCATCACATTTTACTGCACAGTGATGGTAGCTCAGTGGTAAACTTTCTGGTTGACAATCAGGGCTTTTGGAAAGTGCAGGTTCAAATCCCATAGGTGGCATGTATTTTTTTTATTTTCGATGTGTAACCATATGTGTAACCACATCGCGCAGCTGCTCGCACTGTGTACCCATGTGCAAGAAGCAGTGTTTGTGTTCTAAATAAACAAATGACTCATCGGGTTTTTAAATGTTTTATTGTAGAGTACGTTCACATCACATATGATCGAAGTAGAATAAACGTCTATTTACTAATGTGACCGTGAACACTTCTGCTGTATGTAACTCCCTGTCAACAAACTGCTTATGTACATTATGAGGTCTGTTAGAAAAGTATCCGACCTTTTTATTTTTTCAAAAACCATATGGATTTGAATCACGTGTGATTGCATCAGCCAAGCTTGAACCTTCGTGCGCATGCGTGAGTTTTTTCACACCTGTCGGTTGCGTCATTCGCCTGTGAGCAGGCTTTGTGTGAGCACTGGTCCACCCCTCTCATCGTTTTTTTATTGCGAATAAATGTCTGAACGATTTGGAGCTTTGCTGCATCAATTTTTTTTCCAGAAACTGTGAGAGACCTCCAGGTGGACACCGTCTGGAAAATTAATATGGCTTTCAGGGATGATTTTATGGGGATTACACAGATTAAGGAGTGATCCAGACGGTTTAAAGACTGCCCACAACTGCTGAGAGCACGCCGCGTTCCGAGCGCCGATCAACAGGCTCAATCAACCAGATCATTTCCAACGTGAAGGCTTTGTTGATCCGGGACGTCATCTGACTTTCACAAAAAGGCAGAAGGCGTGGACATCAGCACTTTTTCGGCACATTCCACTGTTACAGGAGTTTTTTTCATGGAAAGAAAAGCGGAGGGACGCGCCATAGAGCCGTTCATTACGCGGCACAAAACCACCTCCATGTTGGTCTCACAGGATGGCTTTCAGGTGGATTTCAGATGGCTGTCGGTTGCTTTTCAGTTGTGTGAATATCCGAGAAATTGAGCATGAGCTGGACATGCCCCAACATGTCCTGTGAGGCTTCATCACGGCATTGCTTTGCGCCATGCGGCTCCACCGCGACGCGCGGAACTCCTCCGCACGTCTCTCTCAATGTGCCGAAAAAGTGTTGATGTCCACGTCTTTTCACAATTCCTGTGCTAGTCAGATGACATACCGGATCAAGACAGCGTCCAGTTTAGAAATGAACGGCAAATTCCACTGTTACAGGAGTTTTTGTCATGGAAAGAGGAGCGGAATTCCGTGCGTCACGGTGGAGCCGCATGGCGCAAAGCAACGCCGTGATGAAGCCTCACAGCACATGTTGGGGCATGTCCAGCTCATGCTCAATTTCTCGGATAATCACACGACTGAAAAGCAACCGACAGCCGTCTGAAATCCACCTGAAAGCCGTCCTGTGAGACCAACACGGAGGTGGTTTTGTGCCGCGTAATGAACGGCTCCGTGGCGCATCCCTCCGCTTTTCTTTCCATGAAAAAACTCCTGTAACAGTGGAATGTGTCAAAAAAGTGCTGATATCCACGCCTTCTGCCTTTTTGTGAAAGTCAGACGACGTCCCGGATCAACAAAGCCTTCACGTTGGAAATGATCTGGTTGTTTGAGCCTGTCGATCGGCGCTCGGAGCGTGGTGCGCTCTCAGCAGTTGTGGGCAGTCTTTAAACCGTCAGAGAGAAAACTGACCAACCTTTAGTCAAAAAGTGATTAATGACCCTGTCAGCCAATCAGAATCGACTACGTCACTAAGCCCCGCCCCCTTATGACGTCACAGCCAATCAGAATTGATGACGTCACTATGTCCCGGCCCTAAGCCCCGCCCCTAACCCCTCCCCTAATCCCGCCCCTTATGGCATCACAGCCAATCATAATCGATGACGTCACTATGTCCCACCCCTAAGCCCCGCCCCTAGTCCCGCCTCTGAGCCCCCGCCCCTTATGACGTCACATCCAATCAGAGTTGATGACGTCAGTATGTCCCGCCCCTAAGCCCCGCCCCCGGCTCCTCCCCTAGTTCCGCCCCTGGCTCCTCCCCTAGCCCCACCCCCAAGCTCCTCCCCTAACCCCGCCCAAGCACCGCCTCCAAGCCATACCTCCCCTCCCACCCAGGGTCTAATATTTTAATGTAATTTTATTTCATGAATTAAAGAATGATTAAAAATACCTAGATCTTTTTAATGTATTAAAGAATTAACTAATTCTGAAATAATTAAACATAAATCAGTGTCTATTATTTAATGCCCCTTTAATATTTCTTAATTCTTAAATTATTACGTTTCCTTTTCTGTTTTTTAATTCGTAAATTAAAGAAGGGAAACAAATAGCCGTCTCTCGGCTGTAAGTCTTTGCAGCAAGACGGTCAAATACCCACGCATAGAGCTGCTCGCGGAAACATGACCCCACGGCTCTAATACCTGTTGCAGATATTAGCTGTGTCTGTGTGTGTGCGTGTGTGTGTGTGCGTGTGTGTGTGTGTGCGTGTGTGTGTGTGTGCGTGCTCGCGTGTGTGTGCGTGTGTGTGTGTGTGTGTGTGTGTGTGTGCCGGGACACCCGCTGAGCGGAGATGCTGCCCCGAGGTGATGAACCCGAACAATCAACAAAGCTCCTTCTCACTCACGCCAAATGATGTTTTCTTTTAAGATATTAGTCGATCGATCATGGTGCGCGAGCCGATCGATCATGGGGCGCGGGACATCTGCTGAGCGGAGATGCTGCCCCGAGGTGATGAACCCGAAAAAATCAACAAACTTCGGTCTCACTCACGCCAAACGGTGTTTTTAGAGCAAAAGGTGAGGAATTACGCCCCGCGGACGAAGAAGGGTTTAAAAATCCCCTTTCCGACGACAGAGTGACATACAGCATTCACCATGGCGAGACGAACTCCGATCCTCCGCTACATCTGCGAGACCCCGGTTAACATCACCATGACAACAGAAGGCTCGCTCGCTCCAAAAAAAGCGAGGATGTACGTCAGCCGTCTGAGCCAGCCGATACCGGAGGAAGATCTGACGTACAGCCTGGAGGGGCACGAACGTTTAACTTACACGTTCGACCCGTATTATGCCCAAGTAAGTTTCTTCACTCTGGCCGAGGGTGACACTGCCACTCGAGGAACCCCACGGGTGGCGCTTACGTCCGCCAATTGGGGTGTCTTCTCCGTGGTGGTGGGCTCGATGATTCGCGACACGGTCAACCCTGAACCTCCAGGAGATCGGACGCCGGAAAAGCAGAAAACACGCTTCCAACTCACCTGGCTCAGCACCCAGGGGCCGCGCTATAGGGTGATATTTCAGCGTGGACCTCCTGACACTGTCTCTGAGGGTGAAATTAAGTTGGAGCAGCTTAGTGCCAGCGGCCACGTCAGAAGCGTCACAGCTGCGGCTGAGAGCTGGCATGAGATGTTCAACACCTGCAACGACAGGAGTACGGGCCTCTTTACAAGGTGCCTGGCCTGGAGGGACGATATCGAAGTCCGAAAAAACTTGGCCCCTCTTTTTACTTAAAAAATAAAAAAATAAAAAAATAAAATAAAATAAACAGAAAAAAAAAAAAAAACTCTGACGTAGCTCCTCCCCGCATGCACGGGGGTTTCTATAAAAACCAGGGGACCACATCTCATTCAAGCATCGGACGACGAAACCAGCATGAGCTCCTCAACCTCTCCCATTGTAGCGGCCGACGACATCGCTTGTGACTGCGCGCTCGACTGTGGAAGAGACCTGCTGTCCCTGAGCCAGGCTTCACGGACCCGCGGCGGGTACGAGAGCCCGTGGGGAGTTCAGCTCGAGCCGGTCTGGGGCGAGATCTATCCTTCTCACGCGCTTTCCAGCCCGGGAGGCGTGGGGTCTCTTCCCGCTGTCACGGAGGCCGCGAGTCCGCGGGAGGTACAAGACCTCGAGCCGGCTGAGAAATACGCCACATCTTTCGCATCTGACCGGCCAGACGGGTTCCTGTCAGAGGAATTCCTGAAAACGGTGAAAGTCGGCGTGGCACACTTACTTTTGGCTGTGATCAAAAGTTACAGACAAAAACTCTGTTACGGGTGTGAGATCGATCACCCCAGCCAGCGCCAGCACGAATGCCTGGACCCGTTAAATGAATATTTCTTTACCGGACATTTTGAGAGATTAATGGTGAGACTCTGGAGACCAACCTTCATCCCGGCTGTGGTAAAGCTCCTAGCCCAGCGCTTCCTCAACCCATCGGCTGCGAGGGTTCAGGGGGCGGTAGAAAACATCCTCACTGAGCTGAAATACACTGATAATTTTGAAGCAAAGATCAACGAACTGTACACATGTTACGGTGAAGACGCAGATCTCGACCTGGAGGGGATGGTAGCCGTCTATAACCCAGACGACTGAAGAAAAAACCTGCTTTTTTTTTGTTTGTTTTTTAAATATCATTATATTGTTTTACAGTCATGGGTAATTGTGTGATGACTCTCTTTCAAAGCTTGCGGGAAGTTTATATTATACGTGGACTCTCGTATAAGCTGGAGCGGGTAGTCATTCGCAGGCTGGAGATCCCAGACGCCCCGCCTTCATGCGTTATGGAGAGGGTCTTCGACGTTATCAGATGTCGCCCCGGGCCCGGAGTCTGGACAGATCATATCTACAGCGCGGCTCTCCATTCATCTGAAAAATCTCTGTACAACGTATTACTGAAAATCTCTGTTTTGACCACTGACGATTTTACACCGTGTAATCTGATGGACCTGCTTACATTATACACTCTGTTTGTGGATGTGATAGCGTGCCGGGTGAAACAGATGGGGCTGTCCAGGGGGGAGATTGTTCCTACACTTTACAGCTGAATACTGAAATAAACCGTAAATGCGGGGGAGATGTATTACTGAGAGTTTTCCAGTTTTGTACGTGAACGTATACTTTTTTCCTTCATGCATGTTGTGTTTAATAAACATGAACATATGCTTTTTTCTCTGTGTGTGACTTTAATGAATGTAATAAAGCATACATTCTACAACTCAGACGGTCAGTGTTCTTTCCAATAATATTGTTGAAAAAGGGTGAAATGTTTTACAAACCAAATTTATATAGCGCCAAAACCACAACAAAACAGTTGCCCCAAGGCGCTTCATATAGCAAGACAGTCATACAAACGAGGTTTTGGTGGAAAAAAAAGGTGCTCGTATGAATTAATGATGGGTTTTAACACGGTCTTATTAAAAGCTCGAGGCTGCTCTGTGAGCGCTCTCCGTGGTGCTGAATCAGAGTTCAATTTAACGTTTCCAAGAGCGCCTATTTAAAACGTATACTTTTTTCTTCATGTAAGTGGACCAAATTTGTGTTTAATAACCATGAAAATATGCTTTTTCTCTGTGTGTGACTTTAATGAATGTAATAAAGCATACATTCTAAAACTCAGACGGTCAGTGTTCTTTCCAATAATATTGTTGAAAAAGGGTGAAATGTTTTACAAACCAAATTTATATAGTGCCAAAACCACAACAAAACAGTTGCCCCAAGGCGCTTCATATAGCAAGACAGTCATACAAACGAGGTTTTGGTGGGAAAAAAAAGGTGCTCGTATGAATTAATGATGGGTTTTAACACGGTCTTATTAAAAGCTCGAGGCTGCTCTGTGAGCGCTCTCCGCGGTGCTGAATCAGAGTTCAATTTAATGTTTCCAAGAGCGCCTATTTAAAACAAAAGACTAATATTTATGGTCGCTAAAACATATAAAAATGCAAAAGGACTATCCGGTTCATCATTCCGAAGAGATCCGTCTTAAAAGATGGGTGATGAGGGTTTAATGAAGGATATATATTATAGTCCGGTAAATCCGGGGAGTTTTGGAGGGCCGGAGCGTTTACGCAGGGCTATGACCGATCAACACGGCTCTAAAATTCGTATGAAGCATATCAGAGATTTCCTGTCGGGGGAAGATGCATACACATTACACAAACCTGCCAGGACGCATTTTCCAAGAAATAGAGTATTTGTCACAAACCCGCTTAAACCAATTTCAGGCGGATTTATGCGACATGCAGGGGTTATCAGATTTTAACGACGGGTACAAGTACCTGCTGACCGTTATCGATATCTTCTCAAAAAAAAGCGTATGCCAGACCTCTGAAGTCAAAGCAAGGGCGCGAAGTCTCACAGGCCTTTGCCTCACTCTTAAGCAGAGCAGGGTGCCTCTGAAGATGCAGACTGATGCGGGAAAGAGTTTTTTAACAAACCGTTCAAGGATTTAATGAAAAAAC